>NW_010180582.1:15055-99674 GCF_000695765.1 Mesitornis unicolor | reverse complement strand
AAGATTCACAACACAGCTGGGGAGCGGGGTTGCTGTTGATCTCTTTTTAAAGCACGCTCTCCTCTGTAGTGGTTTGCTCTACAAGCTTGTTAAGAGAGGAATGAATTAGGAGTGAGCTGATGACTTGCTCACCTCAGAGAGGCAAGAATTATGTTCTTACATTCTTTGAAAAGTTCATGGGCAGCATCTATTCAGGTTTTCTGTGTGCCTTTTCTTCATGAGGCTCTCAAATATCTGAACTGTGGTAGGCCTTGGCATTTTTATAGTGTATTTACCTTCCGGTATGTAAAGAGCAAAGGTGCTTTTCAAGTCGAGCAGGATATGAAGGCTCCTTCTCTGGCAAGATAACCTCAAATGGTTTTGCAGCTGGCTGAGACTGAAGTAAGTGCTTTTGATGAATGAAGCAAAATGACATGTTTGGGGAAGAAATAAGGTGCTAGTCACAGGTTTTTGAAACAGCAACCATGGCAAGTGCTTCAAATGCAGCGTTTTCTACTAAATTTCTGTGGGGTGAGCTAGTTATATTTCTGAGTTGTTGCTTTTGCTATTGAAATCCTTTACTGCTATTAGATAATGACATTAAAGTACGTTAGAAACTTTACCAGCAACCCAAGCTGTGAACAGCCATGAATCAATTGTCACTCCAAAATGAGTGGAAGAGTATTTCTTTTCTAGAGTGAAATTTGGGATTCTTATGTAGGCACATGACCACTACAGCAGGGATGATAAGGGAAACATCAAATATGCTGGGATTTGTAGTATCTCAGTGAGAGGTGATAACACAGAAATAATAGTGTTCCATGCGGGACTCTCTTGCTTTTTGTCACTGGAGAAATATCTCATGCTAGCAATGAACAGGCAACATGTCTTTATTCTGTTTTACCTTTTTATTCTATAGTACCTTTTTTGTACTTCAGTACAAAAGGAGTTGTAAAACTGCATGTTGCAGGTGGCTATGGCATACGAAAAGATGCATGCTTAATAGTACCTCCCTAATGAGAGTTTACTCTTTAGGCATCTCTGATACCTGTTTTGTAAGGCACAGCTGTCCACGACACTTGGGGAGAAAAAGATAAGATAAAATGAATATGGTTTAATTAGGCTGCAACTTTATTTACTTATCTCATTTTGGAACTACTGATAAAGGAGTGCAAATGCTAATACTTTATTTAATTATTTTCATTAAAGCCTCTTATGTGTCCTCTTTTCTTCCCAGACAGTTTCCTGGATGGGAGGAATTGGGAAGCATGGAGAAATAGAGAAAATTCTAGAGAATTTGGGAATTCCTAAATGCTAGAATTACACTAAGAAGTCCTAGAATATATTCTCCTAGAATATGGGAATTGACATCTAATATAGCTAATATTTGTGAGCCGTTTATTAGAGAAAAAAAAAAAGGAAGAAATATAGAGATAATAGAGAGCAGTTTTTAACTGGGTGCTACAAGTAATCTCCTTCTCAACCAACCCAAACCTTGTAAATCTTGAATCTTTGCCACTATCTACAACATTAGAGCTTTCAACAGTATTAGGGCTAGAAAGAAGGTATGTGAATGACAGAAAGACATAGACCTGTTGGAACAGCTCCAGAGGAGGGCCACAGAAATGGTCAGAGGGCTGGAGCACCTCCCTGTGAAGACAGGCTGAGAGAGTTGGGGTTGTTTAGCCTAGGGAAGAGGAGGCTCCAGGGAGACCTTATTATGGCCTTTCAGTACTTAAAGGGGGCTTATAAGAAAGACGGGCACAAACTTTTTAGTAGTGCCTGTTGTGTTAGGACAAGAGGTAATAGTTTTAAACTAAAAGTGGGCAGACTCAGGCTAAGCAGAAGGAAGAAATGTTTTACAGTGAAGGTGGTGAAACACTGGAGCAGGTTGCTCAGAAAGGTGACAGGTGCCCCATCCCTGGAAACTTTCAAGGTCAGGCTGGACAGGGCTCTGAGCGACCTGGTCTAGTCAAAGATGTCCCTGCTCATTGC
The DNA here is from genome assembly GCF_000695765.1 of Mesitornis unicolor. NCBI lineage: Eukaryota > Metazoa > Chordata > Aves > Mesitornithiformes > Mesitornithidae > Mesitornis > Mesitornis unicolor. Next base: position 97,700 of record NW_010180582.1, on the reverse strand, counting down.
AGGGGGAGGTTGCACTAGACGACCTTTAAAGGTCCCTTCTTCTGACCCAAACTATTTTATGATTCTATGAATATTTTAAGGCACAACTGAGAATTTAAAAATAAATAACAGTATTTGTAGTTGCTTACAGTGACCATCCAGGATTCAGCAGCCCACCTGTACGCCCATATTTATAAAATACCACTACTTTTATTTTTTAAATATACATTTCTCCTTTCTGTTTTTGTAAGTAATTGTATCTGTGTCTCATCCTGTATATTAAATGCTAGAATATATTTTAAATACAAACTGTGGTGCCCTCAGTCTCATCATTAGGGGTTTTTTTCCCTTCAGATTTTATGTCCCATTGGCTTTAGGATCAGCAAAACCAAATTTCCTTCTCAGGAGAGTTGTCTTCTTAGGAGAGGTGTTAAGCTAATAACCCATTCAATGAATGACTATGACATACCAAGAAAACATTTCTTTCAGTTACTCTATGTATTTGGGATTTTAGCAACCGAGTCCAGTAAAAAGTGTCCCTTCCCATGGCAAAGGGGTTGGAACTAGATAATCTGTAAGGTTCCTTCCAACCATTCTATGATTCTATGATTTTATTTCACAGACTCTTATGTTCTAAAATGTCATTAATGTTTTCTGTGTAATATTTTGATTTTATAACAATAAAGTGTGTTGTTTTCTTTATCTGATTTTCCATTATGGTACCTCTCAACTTTTAGCATATTGGAACTGTATTAGTATCTTCAAGAGAACATCAGCAAATTCAACATCTAACTATTGAATTTCAAGGAGAACTGAGCATTAGCCTTATAGCTTTCTGTTCCAGTTTTCTGCATCTCCCTCTCTCCATCTCTTCTAACAAGAGATGAGCATAGTCTTGGAAGGAGATATCACTAGGCTGGCTTCTGGAGAGTTATATATGCATTGTCACTTGTTCACCCATTATCAGACTTGAATGGTTCATCTTAAGGTGGATTACATAGCTTGGCCAATGTTAGCATAAATAAAACTTTTATATCAATTACTTTCATGTAACCTGTGCTCTACATATTGGAGAAGTGTTTTGAAGAGTTTTTTTTACTTTTAATGTATGGGTACTTAACCTTTTTGTATCCCTCATCTGTAGTACAACTCTAATTATAGTCGTTAAATGTGAAGAAACAATTAGAAATGTGGAAAAATGCATCCAACTTAATTTTACATAAATTTAAGTCACAAACTTAGGCCAGTAATAGAAAGTTGGTGTTTTTTTCCTATAGGAAAAGGAAAAAGAGTTATTTTTGGCTCAGTACTGATATACAATACTCTAGTCTGGCTCACTGGTTTATGGATAGACAACCTTAAGCCTGTAGCTGGTCAAGAACTGAAAAATGATTTGGAATAAATAGTTTTGCTTGCCAGTTTAATTTCTTTCTTACAAAGGATCTGTCCTTCCAAAAGAGTGGTCCCTGGCTGATACAGAAACAGAACATGGAGTAGATGAAATATAACAAACACCCTGACTAAGAAAACCACATATTAGCTGGGAACTCTATACATAAATAATAAGTTTGAAAATCATGTTTTTAATAAGACAGGGTGTTTTGTTGATCCCTGCAGTAGGAACATTGTAATAATTCATGTACAAGCTGACTAGGGAGAGACTGCCAGACTCCAGGACAAATAGTCATGAGGGAAGTCCCAGCAGCAAGGAAGATGGAGGGTTAGTACATTAAGTAAAGACTTCGAGAGATCTGGGAGATCAAAAGCACATTGTTTGGAAATAGGTCCAAGAGGCTTGAGGTGCAAGTAGACGTCCTTCCTGCATGCAGTTACAACTACAGCTCTGCAGCTGCGGCTCAGGTAATGGGACAGACCTTGTTATTGCTCCTATATTTTCAGCCAAAGTTAACTGAACTTATGCAGTTTTTAGCTAAGGTTTCGGCAGCCAAAGCTTTGGTGATTTTGAATGAAGTGCTTACGTAGCCCCTGTTTTAGGGGAAGCAGAGTCAGCTTCCAGCTGGCTGAAAAGTCTTTGGGCTGGAGCACTTTGGTATTCCAACCAGTTGCAAAGTGAATGTCTGTATATGCCTTACACACTGAAAATGAGACTTAGGTAAGCTTGAGGGTCCACTAATGCTTAAAATCCCTTCTGACCTGTGGCCTTATAAGCCACCCCCTACCCCCTCTTTTTTTTTCTCTTCTACCTGGAAAATCTTTAGGTATATACAGATGTGCATTGTGCACATGCTTTGGACAGCTGTGGTAAATGGGAAACCTCTACAGGCACCATCAGAAACCAAGAACTAAGTGAGGAATCACTTAAGTTCCTGAGCAATGTTCATTTCCACATGTCAGGAGGTTTACAAGCCATAACGACCACAAAGACTGAGTCACCAGTTTGTCTGGAATTAATATACATCTCCTATCTTGATAACAGTATGTCATAACAAATAATCCAAACAGCAAATAAAGCAAGACTATCTTCACCAGCAGGAAAAATAAAAAGGAGAACATGACTTTTAATTTTAGCAGAGAATTCAACTGTGAAAAGGGGGAAGTGTTCTAAGTTTTACTCCATGCATTTTATTTCAGAAGGCTTTTTGTCAATAATTATTTAATATGACATGTATCCAACAAGTCCTCCAGCATAATTTTAAAGACAAAAAGTTATGCACAGTTCATTCAAGGAATACAAATACATGCTTGTGCCTAGGAGTTTCGCTCTTACCTTGAATCTGAAGGGCTGGGTTACAGATTTCTTAGTATTTCCTAAGGTATTCCTCATTCATATACTGGGGACCTGATGAATGTTTCCTCTGGCATTTCTTCTGGTGAAGTACAAGCACCTCCTAATCTGAAGCACAACTGAGTGACTGTGTTTGTGCCATGCGAAGCCTGAGCCAATTAGATGCATTTCCCAGTTATTCTTAGTTATTAATAAAGATTTTGCTAAAACCAAACAAACCATGAAGCAGCCTTTTTGGTTAGGAATGGTTGGGAAAGACCAAGTTTTTTTCTCTCTGTCCAGTGTAAGCTTATTCCTGCCTGTTTGGCTCAAGGCAGCAATCTTAGTTTAAGTTACCCAACTAATTCTACCTGAATACTGTAGTAAAAAGCTGAACACTTAAATCTTGTTTTGAGATCTTATTCTCATGGCCATTAAAATTCAAAGTCCTTTAGACCTTACAGAGGCAGCAAATCTTTACAGAATATGACCCTAGTTCTACTGGAGTCCAAGTTTCTCCTCTGCAAAATGAAATAATAGTTTTTTTACTACCTCACTGAGGTGGTTATTAAAGTCATCCCTTAATGACTGAAATCTTGGCTCTGTCAGACTCAGTGTCAGAACTCACACTGACTCCAATATTTAGGATGTCCTTAATGCTGCCCTGCACGAACTGTGACAAACCCCAAGTGTTCTGCACATGCTGTAAAATATAACATTGTGCAGTCATCTGATGACTCCCTCTGTGTCACTTACTTTTGCCCCTTTCCCTCCCCACATAGAGGCATTTAATGTGTCTATAATTTTCTTGATGATTTTCATCCCTTGTTTTAATATTGCAACCATATTTGCTGGCTTTCTGCCTGGTCTCTTGGACTCATCTTACAGTGTATGCTTTCATTTGTTATTCAGCTATTTCACTATCCTCTATGATTTGGTTTCATATCCCTTCCTGTATTCTTTAAAACTTCAACCTTGACCTCTCTCTTCCTTTGGCAGAACTAAAAACCAAAAACTTCTTGGATTAATGTGGTTTGCATTTCCAGCTGTAGTGTGTCTCATTTGAAAGTTTTTCTTTGCATTTGCAATATCTTTATCTGCTCTGAAGCATAATACAGTTTCAATCTATACACTGCTTTTAACATCAAGCAGTCAGTTCAAAGTCCTTTATAAAATGGGGAAAGAGGAAGCTAAACCTGAATAGTCGGTGCAAATAGAAAAGTTTTCAGCCTAGATTTAAATTGAGATAAAGTAAAGGCATTCTACATATTATCATGTTTCTTGCATTACTCCCAGGGCTCCCTACTTGAGTATTTTCTGTTAAACATTATACTAAGTGATATTTCCATTCTTCTGCATCTTCTTTGTTTCTAATTGATGTACTTGCTTGAGGGAAGATTTTTTTTTCCTTATAGGCTTTCATGCATAGATTTTGGCTTTTGTTAGGACTTCACCATTATTTTTAGACATGGTGCAACCCAAAACTTCATCAGGTGGTTGCCTGGATGCTCAAGTTTTGCATCATGCAAAAGTCTCCAAGGCAGCTTCATTCTCTGGCAGAAATTCAACCACTATTCACTCTCAGGAATGTTAATTTACCACAAGTAGTACCTTATTTCTTAAAAATTATTTTCCCTGATAGTTAAATGAGATTATCAGATACAACCTGGATTTGCACTTCTGGCTTGAAGCTACAGGAATAATGCAAACTCAGTCTGATTTGTCTGTCATGATGAGAGGCATTATTAAAGCTCCACATGGACATGGGGTTGTAGAAAACACTTTGATTCTGTAACCCAGAGACATTCATAGACATCTTGTGTCACTGTAAGGCTTTCTCCTGTTGTGATCATCTCTCTGTAATGTAACATTATTGTACTGGAACTCTCAGTGACTGATTTCACTGAGTATTACACCATTCTTTTATAAGGAATCCTCCTTACTGTCATTCCAAGATCAGGATTATGCAGAGGGCTAATGAATTCTCAGGGATTAATCATTACCACAACCATGGATTGAGCTCTGGGAGAGGAAAAGGCAGGAAAGCATCCACCATTTATCATCCTAGAGGGATTCACAAGGCAACTCTTTACTGAGAATGAAGTGCAAGTTAAAAAAAAATTAACAGATGGTGTCAGCACCAGGTTCTTCTTTTCTGAAGAAAATAATCTCTGAGTTCTCAGTTGCTAGTTTGCCTTTGATAATGTACTCCAGTGGACTTGTGGCCACAATGACCAACCCACATGCACCAAGAAACATGAAAGTCAGTGACAGCTCTGTGCCATGCCTCATCCTGCCTTTAGGAACTGCTTGCCAGTCTTCTACCCTGAAGGAGTTCATCATAGCAGTGGTGAAACTGATAAAGGAAAATAAAAGATATTTAAACTAAAGCACAAAGATGTTTATTCTGCTGATATTCCGTGAATTGCTATTCTTTTATAGGAAGCATGATGTATCTCCCCAACAACTATTCAGAGATATCTGCTTGTCTGCTTGTCCCAGATTTGCAATTTGTCATTCAAAGGAAGGCGTTTACCTCCTACTTCAGTGCAAACTTCTTAGTTATATAATGGAAAATATTTCCTTTACCATTCATCAAAAATACCTTAAACCTTTACTGCTTGGTTCCATTTGTCTGTGGCTGAACAGTTACTGCAATCACCTCACTTTGCTTTTACATCATACTTCGCAATGAATGGAAAGCATTACTAGATACTATTTCTCTCAAAATCATTCCTGAAAAGTTCTGTGATTACCTGTCTCCTCTTCTCAATGTATCATTGGAAGACAGAGGACAGAAGTACTGATGGAAAGTAAATACAGTGAGAGGCACTTGTTGAATCAATGATCTTGCTGCTAGTAGCAGTGATCAACACACATTTCCAAGAGCTCTGTAAGCCCCCCGTTTCACTCTCTCTCTTTAGTAGTCTGTCTTACCATAGTATACTGCATGTCAAGCTATTTTACATGCAGTACTTCATGGTTTTTGACTCTGTTTCCAACCTAAAGCCGCCTCTTCTGGCATATTACTTACAGTTCTTTCCAATCAAGAAATATTGATTTCAGCTTTTTAAAGTGCTGTAGCTGTACAAGTCTCTTCTCTGCTGAGCACGGTCTGATCCTCTCTTTAAAGAGGCTGGCTCATTCCACTCTTCATCAAAGGAACTGTTCTTCTCAGCTCTTCTTTTCCTCCTGATGGAGTTGGCTCACACTCCTCTTCCCACTGCCAGCACTACTGGCCTACTTTGCTATGCTCTGATGGAGCCATCCTACCCTACTTGGCTGCAGTTGGCCTATTCCACTCAGCTCAGATTAAGCTCTCTAACTCTGCTCTTTTTTGCTCTGATACGGTCATTCTCCTGTAATCCTCTGTGCTTTTCTGTAATCAGTCTGCTCATCATTTGTAGAAAGCTGTCTTGATAATCAGATTCCCTCTGTATGGAATTTAATCCAGGTATTTGCTAATGACCATAAAGACTGGTAGCTGCTTTTTCGTGGTGTGTTTTTGACAGGAAAACTACACTGTGTATCTGTCATACCTTCTGTAAAAAATATACTCTTCCACATTAATGTAAAATGATCTCTGTAAGAGCATATCAGTACAAAGCTGTGAACAGTCCTTGTACATGTCTTGGGAACCAGACAGAAATAAACCCATGTAAATTCTAATTAAAGGCGTATTATTACAGAAGCACATATTACAGAGGCATAAAAGGATCCCATTGGTATTATTAAAAACCACCTGACTAAATCCTTCATAGCGTGTTTCAATGTCAGTGCACCTGCCCTGGGGGCTGTGCAGAAAACTTCCCGAAATGTGTATAAACTTAGGTTAAGAGCATGCCTCATCTCACAGTGTTTACGCGTTGCTAATTATTTGGCCCCTGATTCGAATTAAAGAATTTTAACATTTTTTTGTATGTTGCTTTTGGAATGTCATAGCCACAACTGTTCTAGCTATTTCTGGCAAAAAAATCTATTACCTTTCAGCTTGTTTGTTGTAATCACTGCTCAAAATGTGGCAGGTTTGGTTTGCTTTTCTTTCCACTACTTACAATAATCCAGAAAAATTACTCAATAATTGAACAAAGAAAGTACAATTAACTCATGAAAGTCAGTTTTGAAAATTTTGGCCCATATTAATCTGTCTTTGTCTATGTATTCATGCCATCTTATTTCTTAATTCATCTATTCTGCATTATTAAAAAGTATAAATTCATTACTGTGAGCATTTATTTTGACCGAAGCATCACCAATTTTAACCAACATTCTTGTATGAATCAGAGCATGATAATAAACATTTGACTTCATAAATCTTTTACTTCTAAATGAGTGATGAAAAAATGAGAGTTTCTATAAAGTCATGAATACCTTTTTGGTAAATGATGCAAAAAGTTCTATAAAAAATAATTGATAATTTTGCCATCAGTGAAAAAATTTATAAATCTGTCTCCTTTATGAAGTCTCTTGTGTGAAATATGGAAAGGTTTAGGCTATAAAATATATGCTTACCAGCAGGAGACTCAATCAACAGCTTTAAACAAGATATTTATGGATGAAAATAGAAGCCAATGTTGTAGATAAGCAATTTAGAAATGGTTTTTATTTATATTTTTATTCTCTTGCTCATTCTCACTAAAAAGAAACTATTACAACATTATACATGGCTAATTACTTCTGTTGGAAACTAAAATATTTAGTTCCAGCACCTTTTCTCAATGGACTTGCAAGACCCTATTTAGAATTTGTGTATATGGTGTGTTGCACATCTTAAAACTGTAAAGACCATGTCAGGGACTCTAAGGAATAATAAAATATTAATTTGATGGCGAAAATTAAGTGGCTTAAAGAAAGACACTGTTGTTTATCCCATGAGTGGCTTTTAAGACATTGATGTCTGGTTCTGAATGTGTCTATTCTTAGCCAAACTAACCACACATAATGAGACCTAAGTAACTATCTGACTTCTATTGAGCAGCTCTCTTATGAAAAACCACCGGTTTTCTCTCTGTCAGGTCCTCGATATAAGAAAGGACATTTCCTCTTTCTGGACTCTTCTGATTTTGGTAACACTATAAAAAGGCCTGTTTCATCCCTGTGAACTTGCAGAAAAAGCATGTCCTTAAAGAAAAGACACTCTCTTTACACATAAAGAAATACATGGAAAAAAGCACACAGAAAGTGTGCGTGTCATGGGTGATATCCTAATTCAGTGAGAAAGCAGAAATAGCTAACTGACCATGAATAGGGAAACAAATAAATTAATTATATGCTTGTTAAGATAAATGAACGGTTCTGACGCTCTGCTGCTTCAAGAGAATTAATTATATTCACAGTGCTTAAGGATCCACCTATAGTTTAGTAGTGGTGTGTATTATGTCATCAGGTTTAATTAAGAAATCTGGGGGTGCTTTCAAGGACTGCCAGAGCTAATCATAGTGATATAGTTAAAATACCAATTTACCCAAAGAATACTGTACTAAAAACTGGTGTGCCATTAGCAAAAGGCTACTATGATTTCCAATAACAATCAAAGTCATCACAAAACATGATAATAATTGATTTATTTTAGTATGAAATAAATATGTAAAGGAAAAAAAATTACTACCAGAGCTATTTTTGTAGTGGCTGTAGGGGATTGATGGCAACATCTCATTTTGTTCTTTTGATTAATAACATCCAGAGTAAATCAGAGAAAATATGAAAATCTCTGAAAAGGAGATTTTTCAGAAGTATCTTTTGACTATCCAAGGTTCCTGACCGTACCCTGTCTTCTTCCTCTTTCTGTTGACATATTCTTCAAAGCAAAGCAAAATGCTGAATACATCCTAAGGAAGTGACAGATAGTCCGAAGATTTTAAGCAACATACTTTGAAAGAATTGGCAAAAGGGCAGAAGGTGGGAGAAGAGCCAGCAGAGAAGGGAGAGGCTGTTGTAGCACAGAGGTGAGCAGAAAAGGGTCCATTTCACAGCTCAGAGAAGTTCAAAGAGCAGGAGTCACCGAACTTAACCCAAGACTGTAATTCTTTTGAGATTTTCTGGTGAAATCATTCTTCTCATCCCTTGAAGTTAATGATCAGAAGGACAAAATGAAACTGTGACCCGTGGTCCTTGAGTAAAATAAAAGAAAAAAACAAAGGAAAAAAGGATGAACTTTTGCAAGCTCCAGGACTCTTTCAAGGACAGAACAGCTGGATGTATTTTTTGCTGACTCATGTCATTGGTATGTATGTCTTAGCAGACTTCATCATTCTTGCAATTAGCATTACAATTATTTTTAGAGAGACAGTTGGCCTCTGAATGCAGATGTGCTACATACGGTTGGTTATGCATACACGTCAACTGTTTCAGCAGAAATGAGGAGAAAAGTAGACAGACTTGGATGTTTTGTTTGGCTTTTACATTTTAGACGCTTTGCTTTGGTGCTATGTGTCTGGTATTCGCTTTGTCACATAATTATACTAGGTCTCGTTCGGTTTAGAAAATCAGGTTTATTTTCTTTTTCAGGAAAGAGATGACAAGTGCTATTTTAATCTTTCCAAGCAGTTTCAATATTATGCATTCCTATCACATATCAGTGTGGGGAGGGGAGGTTACTGTGTTGAGTTATTACATCTGGAATTTTGTCCACTCACAGGTAGACGTGACTGCCAAGAGCAAAAGAGGGAGAAGAGTTTGGAATTGTGTCTCAATTAAGGTTAAAGAGCATCAGTGGTTCAGGCTCAAGGGAGGTATCTGGCAGTCTGTATCTGCTATGCAAGCCACTGATCTCCTCCATTTGACAGCTTTTCGAAATAGCTGTTTGGCACCACTTCTTTGGGCACAATATGACCCGGATAATTTATTTAGTTTATATATTCAGCTGTATTCTAATTAATTCTTTGTCTTTTGGAGTTCTGATTTCCTGTTTAATGCTTTTAACATTGTGCCATTTCCAAGGGGAAAAATTCATTTGGCCATTACCTGGGATGAATTCAGAGCAATTCAAAGGGCTTCAGTGGGCTTACACTGCCTTTAGAGAGCAGAATTTGATCCTCTCAGTGGAATTAACAAACAGCTATAATTACCTCCATTTAAAAAAAAAAGTGCAAACAGATTTTACCTTCCTTTCTCACTATTTGTTTTTTATGTGCCAAAGGACACCTAGCAGAGGACAGCAGAAAGCTTTTCAAGGAGGCTCACTCAACCCAGTAAAGTCAACAGCCAGATAGAAACTAGATTTTGAATTGAGACTCCGTTGAAATTGCTGGAGGGACAGAGACATTCAAGATTTTGATATTCCTATTTTAATTTTAATCTGGAGCAGTGAGTTTAACTGAATGCAGTTTTTTCTGAGAGAAGAGTCAGTGTGAAAGAAATCAGGGCTAAGATTTGCATTGTTTTGCGGGCCCCATGCTTTTTGAATTAGTATTAAATGTTTGCAGGAATTTTCAGTTGTAGGGATGTGGAAACTCCTGTCACTATTAGAAACTAGTGTTTAAAAGCAAATTGTAACAAATTAGATAGGTAGAGCAGCACATAGGATAGTAAAAAGCAAGCTGGGAAAGGCATGAGAGAAGTTACCTGTGCATTCTAAAAAAAGGAACTGGTACCCATTAAACTTCCCCTGCTTGTATTCAATTTGTGTATTTCTACTATATTCTCAATTGCATCTTTAATGAAATCTTTTTTCATTATGTTTTTTGAAGAGCTGGATGCCACTTAACCTACATCGGGTGCGAGAAGTAGTCTGTAGTGTGTGAATGTGTGCTTGTGAGTATATTTACCTTTTTGTACTGAAATTTTTCATTTAAACACTCACACTGCAAAATATGTAAGGTTGAGAAATGCTGAAAGCTTTCGAATATTTGAGGACCTTTAAATGTGCTTGGGTTTTGTAGCAAAAGCTTTTGACTTTGTTCTTTATTTAGACTAATCTAGTTAGTTTGATTTGCATTCTTTTTACGATCCACAATATACTGTATAGCATACATTAAACAATTATTAACTGCAAATGCATTTTATCAAGCTCATTATTTTCAGGATATTTCTACATTTTTATTAGATCACATAGGAAACATTAGACATGTCATTAACACGTATGGCAGACTGTACAACAAGATATTTCATTGAGATATATATTAGAGTCTTCTCTGCTTAGTGTTATATTGAAGTTTCTTGGATCACATGTGGATATTTTGTCTTATAGAACAAAATTAAGAGAAATTAAGAAATTAAACCTGAATGTTCTGAAATTCACTTACAAAAATAGTTACTTTGATTTAGATTTTTTAATTTGTCATTATAAACAGAACATTATGTATTTTGAAATAAAACCAGTTAAAATTAGAGTGCCCTAACATTGTCAGAACTGTATTCTGGGGTTTTTTTGGAAAGCTAATTCTGACAAAATTAGAACTGACCTTGTAATGTGTTGACAGAGCTGAATATTTCAGAGGAATATGATTCCAGCTAAATTTCTCTGACTAACGCTACTAATAATTAATGGAAGTTTTTGAAGTTCCCATCACAGAAGCATATGAACTGCTGAGAATTTAGAAGCCAGAAGAAGAGATAAAGTATGCACATCTCATCATTCAACATGTGGAACAAGGAATTTGGTGCTGTTCGTTGGCCGACAAACTCAGTTTTCAGATTTTGAGAAAGTCAGAACTTTGTGGCAGGATTAAGCTGATATGCCTGATTGTGAAGTGATGAGCTTTGACCGACAGAGCACAAGTCTAATGGTGTTCCATGCACAGGAGAGGAAAAATTGTTAAAATTTCCCTTCTCTTAGAGAATGGAGAGGAGGGAGAGGGCAGTGGAGGAGAAGAAAACACATAGACACAGCATATGTTACACATTTAAAAGAGAAATTGCTTACTGGAGTGCATAAAGGAACCATTAGAGGTTTTTTAATTTAAAATTCACTCATGTGGGGTGAAGCGATAGTGTGGCAGCCAAAGCGCTAGAGTGGAGGGCAGGCCTTTGTTGTCACTGCTGCTAAATGCTTGGTAGCCCCAACTGCACGAGAGACCACGGGCAGAAGCTTCACACCGACCCTGCAGTCTGGCTCGGAAGCAAAAACACTTCCCAGAAATTTACAGTCTGGCACTTCCTACTTGTGTACCAGCCTGCTCAATATCCAGGCTCTCTGTGAGCTACTTTTCACTTTGGGATTCACAGTGAGCATATTGAAAGCAATGGAAAAACTCTCATTGATCTTAGAGGCCTTCCAGACAGACCTTCTGTGAGTGCAAATGCTCCAAACACCAAGTTAGAGATGTTAATGTGGGTTTGTCATACAGTGAGGTTGTTACAGAATTGTATATAAACAATGTTTTAAAGTGTGGAGCAATAACAATTTAGAGAGTGAGATGTAAAGGGGACATGTAAGTCACAGCAACATATTTTAGTAATTTATTCATATGAAAGCAAACAAATTGCTCAAAGTTTTTGCAATTACCTTCAACTCACTAGCAATTATTAGATTTTTTTTTTCTGTTTTGGATTGAGAGGTTAAATCTGTTCAATTTATTTATTTGTTCTATGTTCCTAGTTTTTATTTTATACCTGTGGGATAATTAGCAGAGACACAGATGTCAGAGAATGAAAACTTCTATTGACCTCAACAGCTCTTAGAAGCAGCAGTGAGGAATGGTACTGCTCACCCCTCAGCCAAAGGGAAGATCTGGAGCAGTTATGAGACACGTATCGACCCATCAAGAGGGACAACGGATAAGCTGTATGATCTGGGGATCTTTTGGTATCCTACAAAGAGAAATTCAACTTATTATGATGCCCAAGTTACTACTTTTTTGGCTTTAAAAAAGAAAAAAAAAAGTGTTTTACCAAACCTGGATACCAAGGAAAAACAAACGCAAATGGTGAAGCTCCAGTTATCAAAGGTTTCCAGTATCCCTAGGGATGTGTGTGTAATGGAGAGTCTGCCCCATGTAACAGACACCTCCATCACTCTTGAACTTCTACCATCCTAAAGCAAATACAAAGCTAAAGCAGAGCCATGTGTATACATAAAAGTCTAAACAGATTAGCTTACTCAGAGACAGTGAACCGAACAACAAACAAACAGAAATTAGGATAAAGGAGATCAATACACAGCAACACAAGGGGAAAAGTTAGCATCTAAATCTCAGATTGCTGACAACTAGCAGATTCATTGCTCTTTCAAAGGAGAAATAGCTGGTTCAGCGACTGGAATGAGAACATAGGCGAGAATGGCATTTACAGTTTTGCGGCTCACACAGACATCCTATGAGAATGGATTATTGCATACTGATGAAAACAAACATAAACCAAGCTCTGGGATTGTGTTGTGCTGCTAACTACTTTTCAAAGAAAATTGAGACTAGGAAGATTGCAAATATAACAGGTCCCACATCACAGTGACAAACAAAGTATACAAACACTAAACCTGGTGGCCTGTTTAGATAGTCCTGATCAACCAGACCAGACTCCTGCTATCGTGTTTTCAAAGGGAATTTTCTGAAGGATAACAAAAATGTGTGTACATGAGAGACAAGCAAATATACCAACATTTTTAAAGTAACAAACATTGCCTTATGCATTCTCCTTGAGCCTTAAAAGAAAAATAGAAAACTACCAGGTCTTACTTTGCAACTGTTTTCCTCTACAGTCTTGGTGGCATTAATGTCTAAAACTTTAATTTTCCAGCCAGATACCAGGCATACCTGAGATCCCTTATTATGGACTTGATTATCCATGCCTGATTGACATGGTAACCATGGCATCTTTGCTGTGATCAGGAATTCAACTTAAAAAAGTCAGTCTAATTTACAACCATACAGATTCACACAATGTGATAATAAAGAGGATACATGATGAAGCCTGACAGGACGTTGAGCTTATTGCACAAGTGTGAACAGCTGAAAAGGCAAGAAATAATTCAGTTGTCACTGGACTGTTTCACCTTAACACCGTATAAACAAAAGCACTGTTGTTAATCGGTCCAACTCTTCAGCTGCATAATCCCATAGTATTAATGCTAAATGTGAAAACTGTAAACCTCCAGCTTTGCTGAGTACATAAAACATATGACTGTGCTGCAGTCTGTTTTAGTCAAGAAATCATTTCGATGTTTGAAATCAGGACATACACATAGAGAATAAATACTTAGATAAAGCTTTACAATTTTTTGTGCCTTAATGCTGCTCTTTATTTTCTATAATACTCAATTCCTACAAAAATGGCAATGAATTTTAGTGGTACACAAAAGGTACAGAACAGACATTGAAACTATATGAGCTTAGCAGTAAGTGCTCTACTTGGTTTTTCTACACACATTCTATTATAGAAGAAATATTAAATCTGCAACAACTCTTAAAAAAGAAAAACCTAAACACTTCTTAAAGTATACAGTCTTAAAGAGTAACTTATCTTTGAAGAATTGCATTTTCATTCCAGCAATGCTTACTTCAGTCTCACCATTTATAAGAATAATTTATTTTTCAGTAATACCTAGCCCTGTGCTTCTCTGATATCAAGTGTACAAACAGTCTGGCACAAGAATGATACTGAGATGGACTTTAATATAATGTCAGTGTGCTTGTCACAGCTATTTATCCTTAATATGAATCAGCTTATATTATTTTTATACACACACAAAGGTATTTTTCACACTTTTTCACTATAATAAGGAAATCCATGTTTGACTTAAAGTTTAGGTTCTGAATTAAAACATAAATGTAACAAGAGGTCCTTAAAAAGCAGGTCTGTATCAGTCACAAGGCTTTTCTTCAACAATTATCAAGTAGAGAACAATATACAATGGGTAACAGTACCTCCTGTACTGATTAGCTCAACCTAAAGAATTTTTTTCCAGTCTTAGCTAGGTCCCTTGCATTTCATATTTTTCTACATACTTCTTCATGACTAATTGGGGTAACATAAGCTTGCACTCTCTTGGATACTATTCACTGTCAGCTTTCCTTCCTGAAAAAAACTGATCTCTTGAAAACTTACATTACATAGCACACAGCAGGAGGAACGGAGGAGAAGCAATCACTGTCCAAAGAGAGGTGGAAAGGGGAGGTTGAATGAAAAAGACAGATATGAATCACAAATGCTAGATGCTGAAGTAAAGCCTGTTTATCCCTAACAAGTCAGTGAAGTTGCGGAGAAGAGTTTATCCATGTGAATATAGGATTGTTTTAGGATTGCCAAGGTCAGTGATAACGGATGGTGATCAGCTCAGTAAATGCTGGCTGTGCAAGTTAAAGTTGCCGAAGGACTGCTTTAACCTATGCACTCAATTTTTTTCCAAGCCTACAAAACACTTCAGGAATGAAAACACACATAACATCTCTATGTGGGCCATGTGTTCTTTGTTTCCTACTTTCCTAAGTAAGTCCTTGCTTCTGTCTATTTTATATTTTCTGAGTTCCTGAAGATGGATGTCTAATTGTAGTTTGAATGACAGATTGGGGCAGTGCCTTTCATTCACATGGCACAAACCTCCAGGATCCGCAGGGTGCAAGTAGAGACAGAATAGAGCGCTTAGCTTTTAATGGATGGTTAAGAAGTAATGAAAGGAGAAGCAGCTTATCTCAGGGTGCCCTGTGGGCTACATTGTTTTCAAATAGCTTTTAGCTGGGACTTCTCTTTCTAGAGTTATATATCCTTCAAGCGATTACCTCAAGATACACGACTGTTTCAGATACACCCCTTAGATACTACAACTGTAGCCACAACTCTAAATTGTGTTAAAACCAGTTTGCATTGCACTGATAATGCCGAAACATTCTACTGAACTCAGTTTATGGCGAAAAGCGTTATATTCCTTCTTTCAGCAAAGAAAGTGGTTCAGATCTGATCCACTAATGCACTGCATGTGTCCAGCTTCCGGATAAACAGGCTAAGATTACAGATTTGAGGATTTACAGTGTACCTCGGGACTCGCAGTCCACCCTGAAGTCCACTGCTCTTTTAAGGACATCAACTGTCCAAGAATTTTTAGATTTCTACACTTAATATAAGTTGCATAAAATGTTTCTCTTTCTCTCTCAAAGTATCACTTCAGTTATATTTATGCAGCGCCTACAAATGAAATTGTTTTCCTGGACAAAGTGATCTCTAGCAATCTGAAATTATCCAGCTATTAAACTGAATACTAACTTGAGCTTAGAAGCATTTCTAGTTTAAAAATAAAGTGTTCTGAGTTAAAAGTGTGATGTTAGGAAAGATCATTCCCATAAAGGAAAAGTAATAACAACTCAACTGATTTTAACAGAAATCATTGCTTTAACTCACTCAAGATGACACAGTCAGGTGTATCCTGCAATTGATTTTTGCTGAGTGGATTAACCAAGTTCATCAAGACAAGGATCCTGAAGTTTCAACGCATCTTTCCACTTTTATTTTTGATCCTCCGATGTCAGTATTTAATTCCAGGAAATTAAACTTTGAGTATCAAAAATATTTAAAGTCCATATGTCTGTGATTGTTTTGCAGCAGAGACTATGGAAATACAGAGCAATGCACAAGCTGAACACTTAATTGGAGATGTTAGCAGTTTGTTATACATATTCCTCTTCAACTGAACATTCAAACAGCTGATATACCTTAAAACGAAATCATTTATATATATGCATGCAATATGTATATATACATAGATATGTATGCAATATGTGTATATATGTATAATGTTCTCGTTTTCTGTGTCTTGGCAAATATTGCAGGTAGTTTACATGAATAACTGAAAGAGTGGTTATACATGCACAAAAACACACACCTGTACACACACACCCCACGCAGCTTTCCAAATGCTTCCTTCTTTTCTTGAAGCTTTGCAAGAAGGTACACATTTTTTTAATGACATTTCATTAAAAATGTGCTTGCTTGGAAAGTGGTCCAGAATAAAGCCACGCTTCTGCTTGGCAGTAAAAGCGGTACAGCAGGCACCGTGCTGCAGCTAAAGAGCATCGCAATCTGCTTCACTACAGCTGCGAGTAGCAGTCACAGGCGCTTCCCAGGATAAATCACTGGCAATCCTTCCTTGACTTTTGATTTCCCATTTCATTCGTCTCTCTCTTGTTTCAAAGTTTTTGGTCTATGTTCCTTTTCCAAGTGGATGAAAGTGGAGCAATGGGAAATATAATTAGGTTATTGCGAAGACAATCTTCGATTGAACTAGCTTTCTTTTTTTTTGTTTGGAAAATTGTTTTCCTAGAGTCTGCTACTGCAGTTAGAGAGAAAGAGATCTCATTAAAAATAAAGTTTGGGTGACTCTCATTTGTTAGGCAGCAAAACAACTGACCTTCAGTATCTATTCAGGTCAGTAGATAAACGTCAGAGTCTTGCTTTTGAAAACATTGATCCATTTTACTGTCCAAATAAGCTTTACCAGGGCTCCAGTTTTTCGAAGACATTTCCCATGATTAAGACTAACTGAAAGCAGTCAGCAGAGGGTTTTTAAAGATGTATTTTAGGCAGCGTAGCAACAGTATGTTCAGATGTCCCTTATGTTAGCATTTCTGAACAGGTATGAGAGTTCTACTTCAATTATTTATTCCTCTCAAAATCTAGCCTCTCTTTTTATTAAATATTAAAACGTAAGAAATTTTTGAAAGACACTGTTTGCATTGATAATGGTGGTTCTCTGAATTACTTTTAACTAACTTACTAATTGAAAGCTGAGTTTGAAAAAAGTGAGTTAAGCATCTTCTGGGAATGGGATTGTAACAGTGTTTTTCAAGGTTACTTTCTCTTCATTAAAAACTTTGTAAAATAATAATGAAGAGGAAACCATCTCATTAAGGAAAGAATAAGATCACTCGTCAATTTTACTGCTCTTCTCATCTAACTTTATATCGGTAGGAGAGTAGCAATGCCTTGCATTTCTTAAGAATTCTTTGCCCCACATTCACTGTAAACAGAGAGGAGCCATAATTATACTTCATTTGATCCATATCAAAGCTGCTGATCCATGTATCGATTTACATAAAGTAAAGCACATAAAACATTTTTGCTTTTCACCCTTACTTCACCACCTTCTAACGAAAGTTTTCCTTTGCAGACTTCATTTGAATATAAAAATCTCCCATTGAAATTTGCGATGTTAAACAAACCATACCAGTCATTCAACTTTTTAATTAAGGATTCAGTGTTCCATCCCTTTTCAGACATTAAAATTCAGGTGCAGTCATTAATCTTTCTAAATGAATTCACCTGTGGCTAATACTGATGTATTTTCTATGAGGCTTGTCATGGACTGCATACTGCATGCATAACCACTCTACAGTTAATTACACAAGGGATTATCGTTAGTGTCATAAAGATAAAGCCTTGCTAGAAGCATTGCAGACATTTTTTGAGCAATGACTTATTTCATTTTTGTTAACAGCTACCTAAGTATTTAAGAACAATAAAAGTTTGTTTATAGTGTGGAAGAGTGAACGGCAAAGTTCAGAGAACTCTCAAAATCAGGAATCATGTCCAGAGTTTCTGACCGCCTCTTTCTTGTCTTCCCTGTATGTTTCACACCTACTCCACTAAGCAGCAAGAGGGAAAATAATGCAAATACTACACTCGTATTAAGATTCATATGTTAGAGTTCTATGTCAAGTATTCTTGTCTAAAAAAGATGAATAGCACAGCTTATGAGAACTGTAATTTATAGCACTACACACCAGTCTGCTGAGGAAGAAAAAGTTCAAAGGTTGCTAAGAACAAAGCAATATCTGAATAGCAAGCAGTGTAATTTACAGGGAAGTCCATGAAAACATTTATGGTATGGTGTTCCAGCACAAAAAAATCTTCAGGGAAAACAAGAGAATAGCACATGAACTGCATGAGTTTTAAGGCTTGAATGTATTAATTGGATATCCTCAATTGGAAATGCAATTCTATATAAAACTGGTGTGTCTTGTAGCAGACAACAAAGTGTTCTTGTAAGACTTGCCACCATCAGCAAGACTGAAAAGTATTTCCTATCAGCCAAGCTCACAGGCGCTGCTCCTGTTACAACTTGAGTAGGCTTGTCTTAGCCATCCAGAGATCTAATCAACACAAAGCAAACATGAAATAAACATATGTAGTTATAAACAAGAACAACGACTTTGTCTGAAAGACAATACAGTAGAGAAAAAGATTTCATTTTCAAGCCCGTTGCATCTGTTTTAAATTAACTTCACTTGATTTACTCCCGATATACACCATTAGAAGACAATCCCCAAGTTGTTCTTAAATTATTGAAGAATTTGAAATTATATACATCAGTGAAAAATACAGAATGAGAAAAACAATAAGATTGTGAGAGGCTCAAAACAGTGACAAAATGGTCTTTAAAATAGTAACTAATGAAATACAAATAAAATTTTCATTTTTATTTCCTCATATTTTTAGCGGAGAATAGAAGAGATGGAAGGAGAACACTGTAACTATATTTTATTTTTCTGATTCAAATCTTAAATATGTTCCAGTCAAGGATGAGTAATTTTTAGTCTGAGTGGCATTGTAGCACAAAATAAACAAAAAGAACCAATCAGAAGCACCATGTAATGATTTACTGTGTGAGGTTCACAGCGATTTTTGTTAATTTCTTGTAGTTTTGAACATGTGAAAGCTGAAGGGTAGTAGAACAGAACCACCCATTTCAAAGCTTTTTTTCCACACTTTGCTTTCCTGCCTTTCAAATCCCTCAGGGCTCACTTCTATAAACAATAGCAGATAATTAGATTTATGCATGTAATTTGATTTAAATTGATTCTAGCAGTTATCCAGTGATGTTGCAGAAGCCGTCGAGCCACTCGGTGGACAGATCTGCAACAGCAACTTCATGAGTGACATGAAACAAAAAAAAAGTCTTTCTACATATAGCTTTACAGGTGTCACCAAAAATAATCCGTTATTTAAGGCATTTTATTCATGTAAGACACTTAAATTTAATTAAGTCTGGAGATTTCCTCATGCACCCCTTCCTGAATTATCTAGTTTACTCTGTTCTTCATTGTTGCAATATCAAAATTACAGGGAATATGTTCAGATAACAGCAGCAAATCAGTGTGAAGCCACCAAAACTTCAAATTTTGTGGTAGGAGTCTCAGCTGGGATAGTTTTGTGGAAAGTGGCTGCGTGAAGTGTTAGGGTGAACAGAGTGCAGTTCTTGTTAGGGTGGAAGAGCTGCTCGTGAATATTAAAGTCAATCTGGGAAGTAACCCATTTTGTTTCCCGAGGCCTGTGGTAATGACTACAACTTACCAAAGTATTATTCTGTTTCTACATTGTCAAGTGGAATAGACTGCCTTTTCTATTAAAAAAATAGGTATCTCCAGTAATCTTTTACCAAAAATACCATGCACATGAAATTTTAATTCAAATGAACGGAAGATTCCTAAACTACAGATTCACTGTTACAGGAAAGTAGTGATTTTCTCAAAGTATTTGGTTTTCAGTTTTTCATGTTTCTTTTTTCCCTTTTCACCGAAATAGTTTCATTTACTATGGCAAGGTTTCTTCTCAATCTTGAAATTTTTTATAGAAAACCAATTACCTCGTCAATGTTCTTTGCTTCTAGGAATTTGAATTCACCTGTCAGCTCAAAGAAATAATTTTTTATTCAAAGATAAGTCCAAAGGGTAGGGAGCAATTCCAGCTATACAGGATGTATTGTTCTCTTACCCTTTTTGATTTAATATGATAATGTCCACCACCAAAATCTAAACTCTCAGAACAAGCAAAACCCTGAGACCATGAATTTTACTTTGCTTTCTGTTTGCTTTCTTGATTTTTTAAAAAAAAAAGCAAACAAAAAAGGCAAACTATGTTTTAGTGAAAATTAAAGTGGTTTCAGGAACTTGTAATGTTTTAGCTTTCTTTTTTTGTTCTGAGGCAAGGTGTCCAGAACAACTAAATTCCTTAAGTTGCCCAATGGGAGAAAAAAAGCAGTAAGATGTTATATTTTATTACATAGGAATATCTCGGGTATGCTGCAGGAAATAAATACTGCTGTCACAGTCTCATTTATTTATTTTCTGAGAATGAATTTGGTGTTAATGAGGTTGAGGGGCTGATAGCAAAGTCTAGAGTCAAGCACAGCATGGGCAGGTGCTCTGAAAGCTTCTTCAAACAGCTCTGTCAGCAAGTGCACTTTAATCCTGCTTTGCAATATCCCTGCTTGCCATCAAAGTGCCAGCTCCTGCCAGGTGCTGAGTGCCCTCGGCTCTCGCCGATGACAACAGCAGAAGAACTTCACACGGCAAGATCAGTGCTTGGCAGTATCAGGATCAGGGATCCAAACTCTAGTGCAGAGCTGGAAAATAAACCACAACTGAACATTGTCAAATACAGACATCTGTCCTAGGAGCAAAGACATTGGCTCTGGAAAATCTTTCATTAGTCGTATGATCAGTGGACATTCAGATTGTCCAGAGGTCAGATCACTGTATTTAACAGTTATGATATTTGCTATTACATAGTTACTTAGATGATGTAAAATTTCAATATTAGAATAATTATGATAACTAACCATAACGTCTGTTGATAAAGCCGAGAAGCCAAAAGTTTTGTCTGAACTTACAAAAGCAATGGGCTTGCATTCTGTTAGAGTGTAAAAATGGAACATACATATGTGTGCATGCATTACACAGGCCAAAAATGTTGAGGCTCCTGGGCACTCAGTTACCCATACATAGATTTGCGTTTCTGTCTCAGGATCTTTTTGAAAGGAATCATATGAATCCCATGCTTTAACAAGCCACAAAGTTTCTTCAAGCTTTCAGGTTTGGCCTGAGACATTAATTTAGTTTTAAAAAACTTTTTAGCTTTGGTTTTGGCCTTCTAGCCCTAGTCTTAAACAGTGCTCAGCTTTCCAAGCTCTTCCATATTCAGCTTTTGCTTTGCTGTAATTTAACACTTCTAGGACTGAAGGCCCTGAAATCCTCACGGGATGTGCATGCCTGCTGAGGAAAGTGGCGTTCTGGGACCTGCAGATAGGGCAATCAGCATTCCTACAGATTAGTTGTTTGGGATGCCCAAGACAGCATGAATCCTGACAGAATAGTCTCCCAGGTCTGGACATCTCCAAACTTCTTCTCTTTATGGGTTCTCTGGTGCTTAATATGGGCTCCATGTGATCTTTCCCTCCAAGGAATCACTAATGGACCTTATCTTCTATGTAGACTCTTACCAACACAAGACCCGTATTAAGTGACTTTTTCTGTCCATAATTTGTGAAAATATGTGCCAGTTTCAATCAAAATTGCCAGGAAGGTTTCAAAAAGACACAGAGCATAACTGCACTAAACTAATTTCTCTCAGAAACAATAACAGAGAGTGAGCTGTTTATGTAGGATCTTGCATTTTAAGATGTACCAAGACCTTATGGAACTGCAGTAACTTCAGCAAAAAGGAGCAAAGCTGAAATCAAGCGTGGGAGCATAGACCGTATACTGCCTTATACTTTTTGGATCAAATGATGGACAAGGAATGTGTTTGGGGGAAAATCTAAAACATTTGAAACTATTAGGCCTGGCATGCTAGATTGGAGGAAAATTACAAACCTCTAAATTTGTATTCTTAAAAAGAAGAGTTCAAAATAAGATCTCTAGAGAGGCATAGTTCCTCCTCACTGGTGATAACAAGTGAAAATAATGTAGCCTATGTATGTTCCTATAGTCCATGAGAGTGGATTCATCATGCAAGCTGGTACTTAATTTCTATTTTTGGTGTAAACATACAGGTGTACAGTCTAGTCTTGTTACTCAACACATGCATTTGTATGCATTAATACAACCACAACGAAGCTTTCATGCGGACTACACAAAGAAGGTATATGCTTATGACTTAGTCTCTCTTGCCAGATACGAGTTTTATTACAGCTAGGTCACAAATGTACTGACAAGAGAAAGCCTAACTCCATTATGGTGCACTAAATTACTAGTGAAGTTAATATAACTCCTGCGATGCAGATCTTTGACCATTTTAATAGCTAGATTATTACTCCATTACTCTTCCTAAACTCTAGTTAAATTTGGTTCCCATAATTCGTTCATATTAAATATAATTTACATAATTAATCTTTTACTGCAAATACGCAGATTTCTGAAATACACTTTTAGTGATTCAATAGTACAACTGTTGTTAAACTGAGAATGTTATGCCTAAACTAGACTGGCAGCACTTTGCAAAGCCTTCCTTTGCATTTCTGGACATATACTCCATTTTAACTCATGAGCATGCTGGTTACTGGCCTTATACAACAGCCATGAAGGGCTTCATTTCTCTTATTTATTGGTTCAGCAACATGCCTTGTAGAATATATTTGCGAGATGTCATATTCTAACAAGCATATAAACAGGGCATGGAGTCAGAAGTAAATTTCACAAAAGACAACTTCCTTTTTATCTGGAGACTCTAAAGCTAAAAGCCCAGCAGGATCCATCCAGTTTACAAAAGCTCTTCCTCCTTGCATGCAGGGTGTGCTTAGATATACCCACATCATCCTTACCAAATGTCTTTTTCTGGCTGCTCAGTTCATATTTGTCACCAGTATACAAAAATGTAAAGTCTAAAGAAAGCATGAGCAGCTTTGCATCACTAATCTTGTTACTGTAATGGCTATGAAAGTATCCAACAAAAAACTAGCATATAAGCCATTCCACATGTACATCCCATGCACAGCATGTGCCCCAGTGAGCCACGGATGTTCTCTGGCTCCCTGAAACAACGGCAAACCCCAAGCATTTTAATGCTACTCCTCACATCCAAGCACAAGTGACAAATACCTCTCCTAGCCCAGATGAAAGGGCTGCTGACAGTTCTTTCTACCTTAAAGACAGATGAAGTACTTTGATGGGAATAAAAAGATCACCAACCTCTCAAATCCAATTAAATATTTTTATCTTTAGATTATTTAGGAAGAAGAGATGAGGGATTCCTTTCCCTCTCTCCCCCTTTCAAGCTTCCCACTTGTCATTTATCCCCTCTTTAATTTGGCATATAAAACCCCCAAGACTTCAACTCTAAGTCTCTTGAGACCAGGATTACATCATTACTGTTATGGCATGTTATACACTAATCATAACCATTACCACTTACAAGTTCACAGCTTCATTCAATTAGCTGCCTGACATGGATTTTGCAGTTAATTCCTTGCGAAGGTCACCAGTGGTCAGAATGGCAGGTGCATTCTGCTACCTCTCTGAATGCCAATTACCAGTCTTAAGCAAGTACTGGGGAATACCAAGTCTCAACAAGTTAATCGAAAGGCTTAGAACTTAAGACACATTTTATAGGCGTGTCTAATGGTCTGTAAAATAATATAGTGTAATTAGCATATTCAAATGACAGCCACATAATTTAAAACTCTAATTTACAATGAAAGGCTGAAAAAAGATTAGTTTATTTTATCTTTTAAAGAGAAAAGAAGAAAATGAGATTATACAACTATATTAGAAGCCCCCTAGTACCTACCACAAGTCCTTATATGCAGTAATTAAATATTCAAAGGTACACTGTAGTAGCGAGTTACAAGTACTTCTTGATCTACTCTTAAACTTAGACCTGCTTGTTTTATTGCTGAAAGACCGATGTTATAAAAAAATATCATTGTAAAATTGCACTGGTATAAAAATAGAATCTCGTTTTCAACTTGCAGAACAAATTCCTAGAATGGTTGTACTGGAATGCATGAAAGTAGGCAATCATATAAATAAAGAATGACTGGAAAAGAAAGATGCAATAAAGACATGGTGCTCCTTAGGTAAAGCCATGTCCAGCTGCAGCTGGCTGAACAGTTTCTGCAAGAGTCTGGATCAGCCACACCTGGCAGTGTCAGGATGAACCCAGCCATCCAGTGGGTAGAAATCAGCCACAGAATACAAACTTCTCCCTTGAGTATCCCTGGGAAGAGGGGAGCAGCTGTTTCTGAAGAGAATCCTGAGTTCTCTTGTTTTTTGCAGTTCATCTGCTTTAAAACAGGAGCCCGTATACCAGCATGGTGGACAAACTTCTCCATGTTTATTCAACCCTACTTTCATAGTCTAAACTGAGCTGTAAAACAAGCTTTCTCTAATTCAGTGAGTCTAAACTTCCCAACATGGCACCAATCTAGCTATATAGTGCCATAATAATATTATGTATACAAAAATACGTTCTATATCACAGCT
Organism: Mesitornis unicolor; assembly: GCF_000695765.1. Lineage (NCBI taxonomy): Eukaryota > Metazoa > Chordata > Aves > Mesitornithiformes > Mesitornithidae > Mesitornis > Mesitornis unicolor. Next base: position 72,872 of record NW_010180582.1, on the reverse strand, counting down.
ACACACACACGAGGCGGCAGAGTAGAATTAGATTAGGAAGTCCCAGTATAGAAATTTAGATACTCTATTTAAAAAAGTTATTAAAGGTTTGAATTGCTGAAGAAATTCACCTAGCTGAAGGGGGGAAAATCCCCACAGCCTTATATTACAATTCCAGTAAAATTTCCTACCAATGTTAGCAAGCTGCAAGCTTACCTAGTGCTAATATATAAAATTAATTTCATGCTTGTCTACTCTTGTAAAATCACTGACAGAATGCTTTATTTTTTAAGGTAAAATTTGGGACTTATATAAACTCAACATTATTTTAAGCTAATATTTGGGTTATATGGCTGCCCAATTAATTGTAATAATAAAGCATAATCCAAATGAAGGTTCCTGATAGGAAAGCAAAAACTTGTCAACAGACACCAATGCTTTTTTGGTCTCTATTCCCTTGCTTACCAACACTTGATGTGTTGTTTCATACAGATGAAAAACAGCAGTGAGAAATATGTATATTCTATCTCTGTGTATACAGAGTGATAAATACAAAAGAACTGAAAAAGATGCCTTAGGTATAACATTAGGAGGATGGAAATCCCATCAATAATTAAAGTAGAACATTTACATGAGTAACTATTCATATATTTTATTAAAAAATCATAAGCCCCAAGACAGTTTCCTCAGCAGGGGAAGAATGCTGAATCTACTGGTACCCTGTGCCAAACAATACAGAGGAAAGGGGGGTTATATTTTGTGCTCTTGACAAAATTTGAATAACAGAGCAAGCCACACCCAGGGGATAAAATGAGATTAAACTATTTTTGTGCTCAAGAATGAGCAATCGTTCTTAATTTCCAACTATGACTAAGAACAACACAAACCCTCTAAACGAGGGGATTATTAAGCAGAACTAATCAAGAGGAAGAGGGAGATACAAGAAAACACTAACTTGGGAAACTTGAGTAATTAAGATTAGCACGTCTACCTGCCCCAGGCTATTCCAGCAGGACAGAGATGCTGGTATATCAGATGATATAGTCTGCCTCCTCTGATTAAACTTGTATGTAGGTCACTGGGTCTGTAGTCCATGTGTCTGTTAAGGACATGTAAGTGTTAAGCAGGATCTACCTGGAGCTGCTGCAGTGACCAGAGCTCAGTAGGGCAGGTGGGGCCCCTCCAGCATTCCTTCTCTCCACTGCTGAAATCAGCCCAAGGGGTCTCACTAGATTTCCATCTCACTTTTAGTTTCCTTGTTCCTGTGAGCACAACTGTTCCTCCTCTTTTACTCTTAACAATCCATACATCAAGTCTATAGTAATTTCAAGGAGTCATCAGTGACACTCCAGGCCTTCTCAGTTCTCGCTGTAAAACACAGGAGACCTGAAAGAAAACTCTTCTTTTGCCCTTTTCTTTTCTATTTCCTTTCTGCAATTGCTGAAGACTTTGACGGAGCTTTTGGTGACCCCTCTCTCCCAGAAACATTGTGCAAACATTTCCAAACATGAACACAAGCATCATGCTCTCTCCAGGGTTACCTAGAGTGATCTTTTAACAAAAATGTCACAAATGCTTCATATCCATCATACAAATGAGGTCTGGCATATCCAGGCAGCTCTCTCTGCTCTCCAGCACATTTCTTTAGAGGACTTCCACCCCTCAGGACCTCCTGCTCATCTGACCTGCTCTTCACTCTGCATACTAACAGGCCTAGCAGCAATCTCATTACTCTTTTGAAGATATCTGTGAGACTTACCTTTGATACTCTCAGTGTATTACCTAGATAGCAGAGATGGCCATTGACACAAAGCCAATCCATATATACTACCCAAAATAACCTGGGTTATGCCCAGAGCCACCTCAAGCATCGGGCAGCCCAGCTAGCTCAATGCAAAGAGGAGCCGCTCTCCTCAGGGACTGCTTTGCTTCAAGGAAGCATCATTACTCCTGCCTGAAGTTTGTCTCAAGCACCTTGGCTCCTGACAGAGCCTGAGCACTTTTGACAGAATAAGCAATTAACCTGAGGCTCTCCAGCTAACATTAACTGCAATAAGTGAGAGAGTGTCCAGAAACCGGTTTGTGTGCAAGGGTCATCCTCAGAGGAGTCTCTCTGTAGAACAAAGCCTGTGCAAATGCTTCTCTTTGCCCCTTCAACCAGAGAAGAGTCAGAGGATGGACCACAGTTTACTGTAATTGAAGAAAGAGTTTTCCTTTTATAATCCTGCTAAACAGCCCTTGTAGTAATGGCTGATTTATTTTAAGCCCATTTTTTCTTTAAATCACAGTTGTCATGTTGCATGGTGTCACTTAGACGATGCAAGGTAACACTAGCCAGTGCTCTCTCCCACAGGGTAGTGAGGCAGGAACATTTAACATGAAGTGAGAGAAATCATATAAAAGAGAAACTCCTTTTTCCTTAGATCAGTTCCTTGCTGTTAATTCAGCCCACAAACGTCTGGTATACAATTTATGGCAATAATTTAAATAGTTATGACATAAGCATGTTATACTTTGCCATGGGTTGTTTTTTTATCCCCACTTTATTTTCTATTTACAATAAGGAATTACTTACTTGACACCTTTTGATATTTAAAACCAATTATGGCAGGAATCAAACTGAAATTTCTGCTGGATGGCTCTGAGTTCACAGCCCATTCTGCCATCTCTACTCACTGAGTCACCTACATGTAATCAGGCACCTTGCCCATCATCAAGATCACTTTTCCTGACCCTTGTGGTATCATCTCTGGGAAGAGAAAGTTACTGCCCCACCCCAGGGAAAAATCCTTCACCTTTGTGGTTCTCTAGAGATCAACTTCTCATGGGATACTATCTCAGTGCTTGACTATAGGAGATAAATCAATGCAAACAAACTTAGTGGTGGGACCACGTGCCTGCCAGATCTCTGCATGGAACTGCCTGCCCTTTTTCCTTAAAATAAACACATAAAACACCCAGATGGCTTCCAGGCTATAAAACAAAAGGCCACTAGGAAGAAGCAACAAAACTATAAGATAAAAACCACTTCAGATAAAGAAATCTCAGACATGCCACAGGGGAAAGACTAAATAAGAAAGGCAGGAAACCAATCTTTTCCCTGTCAGTTTGTCCTCATGGGATCAATGCTTCACACTTTTAGTGGCTTTAAAGGTTGCCCAAACTCTCCCCAGTATTCACTAAGTCCCTAGAAAAATCTCTCCCTTGCTATTACCTCGTAGACTTGGCCATGTATCTTCTCCCTAACTCTCACAAAGTAGCTTCCCAACTTGACCTAGAAGATCTCCCTCTGCACATCAACTGCTGTATTTAGGAAAAGAGCCTTCTCCTTCTCTCCTCCCATCCCTCTCAAGGCCTTTCTCCCTTAACTCTAAGCACATTTCAAATAAAACATAATATGCAGTACATATGCACTAACTTGGCCCATACTCAGTTGGCTCAATATAATCACTGACCCGAGTCATTCCAATTTCCTTTGTCAGTCATTTCAATTTCCATAGCAGATATGTGACATATTATCCCAACTAGTGGCTAATTACTAATTTATAGCTAGAGCAAAAGGCATTAATATTTGGTTAATTGTTAATTGCTCTTGACCAATTTCTTCAAAATAGTTTTCTTCTCATTGTAATTCAAAGTTCTCTTCTATCAGAATACATTACAGAATAACCATACTTCTTCAATTGTGATTGTTTCTGGTAAGAAGAAATGGGGTTTCTTGCTACTGTAGGGTTAATCTCTCTAATTGAGGCAAATTTCTTCTGTCTTAAGAAAAAATAAAGAGTGTATTGTGAACTTGAACTATGAAGATTCATAAGCCCACGTGATTGCAAAAGAATGTTAGGCCTTACTTTACTTGAACGTGTGGTTTGGCTTGGCTGGGGCTTTTTTCCCCCGGAAAAGGGGTTATGTAGAAGTTGCAAAAAGCCCTCTTCCTGAAAGATGCTCAAGTGCTTGATAAATTTTTGTAAATTATGCAGTTATAGATACGAGATTATCCAAAACACATAAAAAAACAACCCCTCCGACCCCCCCCGCCTTGGTTTTAATGAGCTTCCCGCATTCCTTTTGATCAGGGCAATTTATGGAACTGGATATATGGCTGATAAATAGCCACAATTATACATTTTGTTAAAATATCTTTTCCTCCTCCTCCCCTGAGTCGCTCTCATTTCTCCTGTCAGGCGGCTGTTGCCACAGCTTGACACATGGCCAGGCAAGGGGCAGGTCTTTCCTCTGCCTCAGGATTCTTGTTAAAACTGCAAGGAAGTAATTTACTCTCTCCGCTTCAGTTCCTCGTCTATAAATTGAAAAGAATACTATTTCCAGGACTATGATAAAGAAAATACTTTCCATTATAGGCTGGGAAGTGCTTAGGTGTAAAGGTGCTGATATAAGTACCTTAGATAGATAAGTATCTGGGGTACAATACAGACAGATACCAAATAGCTTAATCCAGCTCCTTATCAAGCTAGTCAGCAACTTTTGCAGAAGCAGGTTGTTGGACACAGGAGAAACCACTTGAGGCTCAGAGTGGAATCTATTAGAGAGGTCTGAACTCTACATTAAGGACTGCTCAAAATAGTGAAGTGCTATTAGTTCCAATTTACAGATGAGGCATCTGTGGTAAGAAATTTCAGCAGTGCTTTGGCTGCCTCTGCCTTTCCAAAAGGCCAGGGTGCAGAGCTTTGCAGACCTGGCTGATGCAGGAGCGAGAGCAGCACGGTCATCAGCCATGTGTGGTTCCTGTGATTTCCGTGCTGCCCCGCAGTGTGTTCAGAGTTGGCATAAATTAAATGCTGATAAATTCAAACGAGTGACAGAGTGCAGGTTTGCACAAATCCAGCATTATGTTTGAATGGAAGCTCCAAGCATGCAAAAAATGAGGATCAGGCCTCTAGAATATACTCTACAACAGCTATGAAATTTCAGCATCATGTTTTTTTCATGCATTCAAATGGGATCTGTCTCCCTACGCCTACTCTACATCATCTGACTGGACTGCCTGCTGGGAAGCAACAGTACCATGGCAGTTCTCACTGAGAGATCACTCAGTCACACCGTTTACAGCTATAGAGAGTGTAAATCTCTTAGGGAGACTATAAAGGGTGACCGTAAAAAAAACCCATGCTGATTGTTTGTTAGATTTGTTTTTACAGTACAGTGTTCTTTCCTATTTAGTAAGCATTTCACTACAGCATCCAGGGTATTATAACTAATCTTCCTTCAGAAAACAAAGTTGCTTCTCAGGGGAAGGTACATTTGTCATACTTTTCCCTTGGTCATTCTCTTTTTCTCCAAACGCCTGAACTGAAGCATAGCTGCCTTTAGTTTTTACGACCATGTTATTATCACTAACCTGATTGTGTCTATCTGCAAATATCTAGCAAATTTTACAAGTATATTTTTTGGGTTTGAAGTCCATAGTATTTTGCTGACCATACTGCATTTTGCAGACCATATTGCATTTTAATGCCTTCACTGTATATGTAATTAGGTCAGTCGTTTAGTCCTAGAGTCTGTTATTTCAAGGACCAAACCAGATTAAACTGAGAAACTGTATTAGTCTTTTTTCAGTTTTGTGTCTGAAGTACACCAGAATTCAGAGAAGAGAAATTAAGTGAAAAATATTTTAACTAACAAGAGACCAGACAGCTGCAAAAACAATGTTTTATAAACTTCCATTTAACATGCACAAATTTTTCCGTTTCACAGAGAAAATTTCCTAGATTCACTTAAATAGGAGCTAAGAATTGTGCAGCAATGACTTAAAATGAGTGAAAATCATATATCACTGTTTAAGCTACCAGTAAGCAAATAGCGTTTTGCTAATGACTTCTACTTTCAGACTACAAATCAGACTTGTTTGAGTAGCTAAATTGTGCCTGCTCTTATCCATCATGAGCGGATAGCAAAGCAACTTGGAAGATATTGCTTCTGGGTGGGAAGGAGGAGGAGAACTAAGTAATTTCTTCAGCGGATGAAGAAACTCTTGAAAAATTTTTCCATATTATTGCAGAGGAAATTATTTTGAGATTTAGGGAGCTTTGACCATTCCCAGAAGCCTGTATGTAACAGCATGAGTGAAGCAGATTTCATGGATACTCCAGTATGACATCCAGGTCTCCAGCTTAAGGACTTTATCTCAAAGACTTTGTGTGCATACACAGATAAAAAACCCATTGTATAAATACAAATTGCTATTGTTATTATTAAACACACAACCACTGGAAAGTCAAACAGTTTAAGAGAAATAGAAGACAAGTAAATTGTTTGTCAGTGTTAAAATCAAATTTGAAAAGAGAAACTGCATTGAATTACTACTTTTTCAGAACAATTCATTGATTGTTTCAACTGCTGCCAGTAAGGTAGGAGTTACCTATGTCATAGCTAAGCCCTCTTGCTTTTGGTTGAACTCTGTACATTTTTGGCTATGAACTTGTTGACTTGTGTATTTCCAAAATTTACTTCCAAGGGTAGTACTTCTGCATTTTTAGGATACTTATAGTACAGCTTCGTCAATTCTCTTCTGGGAAACAGCAGGAACACAATTTCATAATTTTTTCAATAGTTTAGAAAAATGCTGTGATGATATCTCCTATTTCTGTGTTTCTATAAGGATTCAGCAAAAAAGGTTAACTTTTTTGAACTGAAGTGACCTTTCCTTTTTAAAAAACAATTATTAATCACATTTTTCCCTGGATGATAATGTTTTATTAATATATAAATTTCAATAGGTTTTTAGCTCATGTTTCTATCAAATAATTAACACATCTTATTTTCAAAAGGAGCTATTTAATTTACAAGAGGCCTATAAAGAATTCTGTTTTTCCTCATTAGATATAATTGAAGGATATGACATTTTGTTCAAGAGAAACTTTTTAGTCTTAATTAGTCAAACAATGCAATGTTTCAAGGTTCTGCTGAAGTTTAGTGGGACATTACTTGAAATTCTTATAAACTAAAAATAGATAGGGAAAACCATAAGAAGAAAACAGGAAAAATGATCACATAATACAGCAGTTCTACCTTCTGAATATTGAGATTTCATAGCCTGAAACTGAGACTGTGGTCTTGAAAGCATTTATGCATATGCTTAATTTTAAAGCTGTATTGTTAAACTGTTTATGGGATCGGGACCCAGTGTAAAACTTATTTAACCCAGCTGCTGACAAGAGAATTGTGTCAAATGTAATTGAGATCAGAACTGGTGTTCCAGATTTGTGATTTATGTGTGTTAGCGAATGTAAAACACGAGACCTGAAGTCTCCTGAAAGGATGATTAATGTTTTTGAAATGTTCCCATGAAGCCATATTCCAAAAGCGTGCAAAATGTGCAGTTTCTCTCACTTTTGACACCAAGCCAGAGAAAACTCATTGGTTTTGATGGTGTTTCACATTGCAATTTAAGTTTGCTTGAACGCAAAACCTCATAGTCAACTTTGATGGTGGAAGTGGGTGTGAGCCCACACAGGTTGAAACCAAGCTTTCTGCTTGCACAGAAAGTTGTGCAAAGTCCTAATGCAAACTAAAAGTGGGTATGCATGAATATGTATGCGTACGCAGCTAGATCACAGGTAAAAATCATAAAGGCCTTTGTCAGTTCATGTTTGACTTCGGTGCAGCCCCTCATTTCAAGACATGTAACAAACCTGTGTGACTTGCAGCCCCTGGAACCTGCTCCCGTTCCTCTCCTGTATTGTAAGCGTTAATAAGGCGACTGGAGCTGTTGAACACTCTGAACAGTACGCTCTGAATACTCTGCAAGTCAGGAAGGTCTCAAAGGTTGTGCCATGTAAAAGTCAAGTAATTAAACACTGATTACTTACTGTAAAAAAAAAAAAAAGAAAAAAGAAATAGAGCGTCTGCTGGGAAAGGTTGGATTCAGAAGGTCTAATTTAACACAGAAGATTTCAGTGGAAATAGAGCCTTTAACTACATTCTGCTTGACTTCATCCAAAAGAAAGGGATGAGAGAAAAGATTAGAAAAGCTATTCAGTACTTTCTTTCAGCAGTGGTGCTTTGGGAGGTGACAACAGCTACCGGTAATTCTTTCCGTAATCTTTTCCCCAAAACAGCATTTAGAATCCTCTTCAAAATTTGGCTCTGGATCTATGGCTTCATTATTTTTACAAAATACAAAGCCACCTCCCTTCTGTGCTCTTGGCTACAGATTAAATGTTTCAGTTCCCCAGAAACATCTCATTTAAAAAAAGCTGTTGCAAACCCAGGGAACTCTGTTCCACCTGATGCTACTGCCTCCTCGCACATTAGAAAAATCCTGCCTTTGCTCCACACCCCCACTCAAGCTTCTCCCCTCAGTGCCATCAAAAGCTCAGTCGTGTTTTTGTGCCTGGCTTGTCTCTGCAGTGTCCCAAGAGAAAGAAAAGGCCAGTAGCTTCACAGGCTACTAAAACTATTTTCTTTGCTCTGAGCCATCACTCCCCTGCCTCTGCTCCTCCTGCCACCTTGGCACAATGGCTCTTTTCATAGCATGGGCACGATTAAGAGTTAGCCATTAAAATCTGTTGCGTGTCATCACGACATCGGGGAGCAGGTCTTGTAAAACATTGTGTTGGCTTTCTTTTGCCACAAAAACGCTGAGAAAGGAAGATTTTTCTCTGTAGAAAATTACCCACTCCGAGCTTCTCAAGCACATGTTAATATTGTTTAGTGGAGACAGCAGAATGAAGGCCTCATTTGCAACACACAGCAAGTTGATTACTTACATCAATTGTTGTGATGGGAAAAAAAAAATGCTTCATTTTCTTGGCACTGAGTATTGGCTGAGTTTATTCACACCTACTGAAATATAAACAGGCTTATGTTTACATTAGGTACTTCAGGGAAAACATCCTGCAGCCAGAACTCTGGAGTGCTTCAGGAATTTTAAATACAGCTATGATATTATACTCTAACTAAATAGGCTTTTCTATTCATTCTTCTCTTTGCAATCACATTTCACATGTGCATTGTACTCTCTGAAGGTTAAAATCTAGAGAGAAAATGCAGTATTTAACAAATTGATGCTCATTTCCCCCACACCCTTCGTATCATTAAATTTCATCCTTTCCCTGGGTTCACTGTCGATATAATTATAAGGCACTCAGGAGGTGAATGTTAGTTAGGGAACACAAGAATTCATCTTTTGAATTGTGTTGTATTTTGACAACTGAAATTAAACTGTTTTCATTCCCATTAAAGGAAAATCTGACTGCTTATGTGAAAGAGCTACTGAAAGAGCACCTCTGTCAGAAAGTGATGGTAAGGGGGTCAAGGTAACCGGGAAAATGTGAGAGATGTGGAAGGAGAATCACATTGCAAAGCCTTTAGGCTGAGATGTGGGGGACCACAATCCCTACCTTTGTCATGGAGTTTCCCTATGTCTGGAAATCGCATCCTCTTACCACCCTCTCACCTCCCTCTCATCCCTATCCATTCCCCTTTACCTGTTCCTGCTTTTCTGTTTGAATGATGGGATCTTCAGCTTAGTGAAGATTTGTACAGCACTTAGCAGAAAGAGGCTGCTCACTTGTTTATGTAGATTTTCGACACTATTTTCCTTTCAATCAGTTAACATTTCATAATCACATAAGCAAAGGTACTCCTAGGTGAACTGATAACAGTATATGGAAACTTTTTTGTTAGATGAAGAACTATCAACACATCACTGAGACCTGACTGGTATGCACTAGACTAAAGTGATCAACATGCTACTGAGGAAAGAATTAAAATCTTTTCAATCCAGACAGAAACCAGTAAGAAAAATCACCGTATCTGCTTAGGCACATTGAAAGGAGGAGTGATGCAGAGTGACATCCTTAACTGCACATAAGGAACAATTAGCCAGGGCAGCAGAGAAATTGCTGAAAGAAATGTGGCAACTAAGTGAGAATTATTGAGACTGATATGTATTTTAATTTTCACTCTGAATATTTTAAAATGTAAAGATACAGCTTTAATTAATGTGGCAGTTTCAATCTGACTATCTTTTTTATCTGTTTTAAAGTACTTACCAAACTAATAGGTCTTTTGAGTGGATAGAGGGGATGTAGACCAGGGAAGAGGAAAGATTCCTCTGCTCGGGTTTTACTTCAGTGAAGTCCATTCCTATAGAGAAAACTCACTAAAGCACTCCCTTAATTCCTCTAGTCTAAAGGTTCTCATTATCTCTTCAGATTTAATCCAGGCTCTGACACTGACTTAAAATTTCAGCCTCAGTTTCCAAAGTGTTTTGAAGATTTGTTAGCATTTGTAAATCACTTTACTTCAAACATGTGATATAAGGAACCTTACTATAGGTCTATTTCAGTAACACATAATACTGAAATACGATTAAAGCATTAGAATGGTATCAATTTATGATAAGTTTATGCATATATATGCATATATACATAAGAAAAGTTTGAGGTACTTGAGATGTATCCAAACAAGATTTGTCCTTTTGTAAATGATATATTCTTATATACATAAGAAAATATTGTTGTTTCCCTCATATTAAATGTTTCATCTCATAATAAACCATAGGGGTTTTTTACCTTTTTTTTTTCCCTTTGAAGTCCTTTTTGGAAAGTAAAATCTCTGTTGAGGGGCATAGATGATGGCCAGCTGTAATACAGTTAGCAAGCAACTGGCAGGAAAACAAAGGTCATGAGACACACTTGCTCTTTTTAAGAAGTTTTTACTAATCATCAGAGTAACTTACACGTTATTAGCAAGCTCTCTAAGGAAGGGCAAATCCTCCCAGCTTTTTAATCAGACAGGTGGATGGTCCCAGGAAAACGACTTACGTGCATGTGAAAGTCTGTGTGTCTGTGCTAGTGCATGTACATTTTTGTCTCCCAGACAAACATTTATTGATTCCATTTAATCCCCGAGTTGCAAAGCTGTTACATTTGAAAATGGCCAGTGGGCAGCTTCATTTGCAAACTGTGGGTTCTGGGAACGGAATACATTAAAGAAACTCACTGCTCCACAAATTTTTATCTGTCTTGTCCCCTAGAAAGCAGAATTTTCACATGATAGCCAAGGAGGCTATTTTGCTTTCATAGGTAACATCACAATTTACAGCATTGAGGAAGAAAACCAGCATTCTCCTAAAATCTCAATGTTCCTCTCTCATAATACTTGAAATTGTGATAATATAAGAAAAAATTATCACCATGGGCCATACTGTAGACTTAATTCTCTGTTTAAAACATTCTCAAGCAATTCCACTGAAATAAATAGGATTACTTGGATGAATAACTTCTCTCTAAGGACTTTATCATCTCTTCTGAGGAAACAACAAATATTCTACTAAGAACTGATCAATTTTTTTAATGTCAACATGACCTATATGGAAGCAGAGCCTGTTATTTGAACAGTGCCCAGTCACAGGGGTGTGGAGTTCAAAGTCTCAAGTTAAATGAGCAAGAGGGAATGCTCAAAAAGAGGAGTATATCCAACCAAATAATCTCAGGATTTACATAGCCACCATTGCTAATGCAATGGTTGGTTTCACTAAAGCAAATTATGAACATAGTGACAAGAATGCAGAAAAATGTTTGGAGCTTTAGATTAAATGTTTTTCAATAGACTTTTGATCTTTCTTGAAGATGGTAGAAAAACTGCAGACCTCTTTCTTGAAAGAGTCCATTTGTTTTCACTGAGACCTTGAAAATCTCTAGGTTTGGCAAACTTGGGAGCGTTAGTGTTAATGAGATGTCTGGGAAGTTTTAAACTGAGCAGTTAGGCAGTTAGGCTGCGAATTATTAAAAAAGATAAACAGCGGCCAGTGTGTGCCAGCTTTTCAAATACAGTGGAGCTGAAGTAATAATAAAAATAGTGAGGAATATAAACAGGTGTTTCAGATTGATTAAACTTCTCTGATTCTGTAACAAAGGTAATTTTTGTAGATGAATTTATTTTTAAATAAATAGGATAAGATACCTGCCTGGAATAGCATACAGCTAACAAGCTGTGGCAGATAACAAGCAGAACTTTGTTTAGAAATATCCTGCAGAATGTAAGAGAGAACAATTAAACTGAAAATCCGATTTCTGCCTAAAAGATGTTTCATTCTTTTGATATAAGTGAACCAGGAGATGACAGAACCAGCAGTGACTGTGCGAATGTGAGTGCAAGCAGGTGTATGTGTGTACATGCACATGAGCAAATGTACATCACGATGAAACGCTGGCACAGGTTGCCCAGTGAGCTGGTAGAGGCCCCATCCTTGGAGACATTCCAGGTCAGGCTTGATGGGGCTCTGAGAGACCTGATCTAGTTAAAGATGTCCCTGCTTACTACAAGGGGTTGGACTAGATGACCTTTAAAAGTCCCTTCCAACCCAACACATGCTATAATTCTGTGATTCTATGATCTTTTCTCTTTTTTTCCATGTCCATTATGTTGGTGGAAATGAATACCATCATTTCTTTGCTCCTTTTCACAAAGACTTAAATTTTCACTTCTTCCACCTGCAATATATATCCGCGGACTTCTAGATGTATATCCATCCATCATCATCACCATGCACTGATATTAGAGACAGGTAACATCCAGGTAAGTTTTCAAATCCAGTCAGCCTGGTTCAGTAGTGCACAGGGTTACAAGTAAACATACCTGACTCGGGTTTATGTTGTATATAATCTATCTAGAAGGTGTAATTGTCATTGTATAACTGTAGCTTGTGCTGATGGGCTTGGAAATCCGGGGATATTTCTTGGGCATGCAATACCAATACTGCAGTCTCCCCCAGTGCTTGGCAGGAGTTAGTCCTCTTCCATTAGCCGGCTGTTTTCTCAAGATCAAAGCACTGTGTAATGAACTGCAAGTTACTCTTTGTGTTTCGAGTTTTTCCTGTGCTTCCATCTTGTACTTTAGGCATGTAAATGTCAGGCAGGTATAACGATGTTTAAAGTGGCACGTGCAGCCAATATTTTAGCGTTAACATCAGTAAGGACCTTACTGCCTCAGGGAGGTTGTGCGCTGCCCAAGCAGCTCCATCGCCTGGCACGGTGGCACGATGGCCGGGCCTTCGCCAGCACGGGAGCAGGCAGCCAGCCATGGCAGCAGATGGGGAGGAGAGGAGACAGCCAAAAGACGAGACATGTATGAATGCAGCTACCGAAATGTACCTCTCAGCTGAATTCCGAAACGTTGCTCTGTCTCTATCAATCTTATAGCCCAATATAGCTAAACAGCATAGGCAGTGTGTATCTGTAGAAATTAATACTCCAAATGCAATTCAATTTTTTATACAATAAAGTGCGAATGTTTGATACATCTGAAATTAGCAGGATCTAGAAAGCTGCAGGCAGTTGGTGTTATCATATAAACATACATCCTATAAACATGTATAAACATGACAGAGTTAAGAAAGAGTGTAGGCATAAAATAAAATAAGGCCTTAAAAAACCCCACCTTTTATTTATATTTAGGAAAGTAATGCTCTTTGCAGCATCAATTAAACCCTGTGTACCTTAAGGAATGCCATCTATAAATTACAGAAAACAAAGTGGCAAATATTTAATGACATTATACAAACCATTGACAAGCTCTATGGTAAAAACTTTTTGTCACCTCTATTGAAAAAGCTGAAGGAAAGAGAAATAGAAAACAGTTGGCAACAATCTCTGAGGATAACTGAAGGCATGAAAAAAATCTCTGAATAGAGTAAAAAGAATAAGACTGTTTATTCTAGAGAGAAGATAAATACAAGGAGGCCAGATAAAGATTTATAAAATATATATGGCATAGAGAGCAAAGAGCAGAAAATTCAGCTCCAGCTTTCTCATATTACACAGACAAAGAGATATTCAGTTAAAAGATGAAATTTAAAGCTGAGGAATGGAAATATTTGTCTCCACAATGAAGAAGAATTATACCATGGAACTCTTTGCCAAAAGGCAGTGTTGGTTTTAGCAGGATTAAAACAAAATTTAAAAAAAAATCATACGGAAGATGAGAGCATCCAAAGTTATAGTGCTGAGGTGTAAATCATATATGTCTCATTGCAAACCCATTGCAGTGGAGGGGAGGCAGAGAAGAAGAAAAACCCTCTTTCTGGGCAAGGCATCCTGAAAATGCCTTCTTTACAGTCTTTCTCTGTAATGGCAAACACTTGCAGTGCAAAACCTGTGGAAATGAATGGGATAGCAATTGGATTCAGCATATTAATTCTGTAATAATTAGCAGAAATTATAAAGGTTAAACCAACTTGCTGCACTATTTTTCAGTGTTTCCACTTTTAAGTAATAATGAAGTTTTAAAAAAAGAAAAACAACCATTATTTCACCTAGATGATGTCATAGACTCTCAACAGGATATAAGTGGCACAATAACAGTGGAAGAAAGTCAAGGTGAGTGCCATGGTTTCACACTTGGGTGGCACTGTTTCATGAAATGGGCTGCTTGCCAAAAAATAGAACTGGTCGTGATGGTGGTGAGGAGCCAGAAGAGGGTGGTGGCTCGGAGGCAATGTCTGAGCTGTAAGCAATCCCCACATTTGCTGTAATTAATGGTGTGAGTCAAAAACTCACTCCATCATCAAACTCCTATGGAGAAGCAACATCACTACAGCTGCTTAGGTACTAAGGATAGAAGTATCCAAACCAGAGAGCTGAGATGGGCATTTAGCAGTTTTAATTATGGAAACTTAAATAACAATTAAGGGAAGAAAAGAATAAAACACGTATTAGGAAGATTTCTTATTCTTTTTTGGAACTATTTCTTTAAAATTTAAAATACTTGCTTCAATAAAGATAATCGCAGGTTACTGCTGGCTGTGTGCAGCCCCCTCCCCACCCCGGTGAGAGCTGGTGCTTATCTATCTATCTTAGGCTTCACATCTGCCTTTCATCTCAGCAGACTTTGACTTTGTATGACATTATGACACAGAGGTGAATACAGATGCTTATCTCTGCTGAGTTTCAGGTTGTCTTCCTGCAGTCCTTGTACCCATGGCGCAGTTTCGCAAGGGAATCTGAGATGCTGAAGCAGGAGGAAGGGTCTCACACGTATTTTTACTGCTGAGTTCAGAAAAGTGTTAGGTCTTGCTGCAGCCTGATACACACCAGCAGCAAGAGCAGCCTGCACATCAAGGTGACCTGCTGGAGCTGCAGCTGTGCAGCCCCGGCTCCTCTCCACTTTGTCTCCCTGTTAGCGTGGGGCTGCTGCTGCTGCCGGCAGCTCATGAATATGGTGCTTTTTATCTTGAGTTCATCAAGCCCTCACAGCTGCTTTCACAGTATGTTCAAATTTGGTATGAATGTTGTATGTAACTCTAGAGCCATGATCACACACTAATATGCTAATAGGATTAGCATTACAGTTCTCAGGGAAGAAAATTATATCTTTAGATAGAGGTTTCTTCTACTTTGAAGATTCTGAGCTCTGTGCCCTGACACTGCTGTAGTTGGAGGTGGGGGGAAATCGCTCTCTTTCTGCCATCTTTCTCTCTGTGTTCGCATGTTGTCTAGTGATGTTTGAAGGCCTGTCTTCCATTTATTTCACAGCTTTTCCAAGTAGTGTTATGGTGTTATTACCTTTCCACCAGTATAAGGGGAAGCTAAGGAAGAAGGCAAATGAGAAGAATTAATGTAAGTATTGCTACCCCTCTGTTGCTGCTGATCACAGAATCACAGAATGTGAGGAGTTGGAAGGAATCTCAAAAGCTCCCCCAGTCCAACCCCTGCCAGAGCAGGATCACCAGAGCAGTCACACAGGAACACAGTCAGGGCTTTGGGTGTTTCCAGACAAGGAGACTCCACAACATCTCTGGGCAGCCTGGGCCATGCTCTGCCACCCTCACACTCACAAAGTTTCTCCTTATCTTCAGCTTGAACCTCCCATGCTCCAGCTTGGGACCATTGCCCCTTGTCCTGGCATTGGCCATCCCAGAGCAGAACCTGGCTGCTTCCTCCTGACACTGCCCTTTCCAAATGGATCCCCGTGAATGAGGGCACCCCTCAGTCTCCTCTGCTCCAAGCTCAAGAGCCCCAGCTCCCTCAGCCGCTCCTCAGCAGCAGATGCTCCACTCCCTCCATCATCTTTGTGGCTCTGCTGGACTCTTTCAAGCAATTCCCTGTCCTTCTTGGACTGAGGGCCCAAATGATACTACAGATCTTCTCTGGTTGTGGCCACAGACTGCATAGCTGACAGGTAACGAGTCATGAGTTCATGAGACTGTTCAGCACTCCAGAGGGTGTTTATGGCTGCTCCACATGCAGGGGTACCAGTTATTACTTGGAAATTTTTCATATTTTGCTGTACATATCACCATGCCATACAGAACTGCTTTCATTTGGAAACAATATACCTGGTGACACGTGTACTAGTGAGGTGTAAAGAATAACTTTCATGGCTGTCTTGCAGTGGTATTTCACTTGAATTTCTTTCAGTGGAAACCAAGATTGTCTTCCACTTTTCCAGTGTTCCTGAAATCGGGGAACGATGACCATGGGATCCAAAGGATCTCCCTGTTCTCTCATCTCTTTCTGTGTATGCTTAGCAGAGAAACTTGCGAAATTAATTCTGCTGGATGCTTCTTTGCTCCCAGGTGGGGAAAGAAGTTCAAAAATTGTGTTGATTTCCAGCTCAGGTCAAAGAACTTCTTGGTCACTGGGGCTGAAAGCAAGACAAAAGCACGCAATACTGAAATGGTGAACAATGTTCTCAGTCGCGGCTGGCCACAGTATGGTACTACTTTTTTTTCAGAAACATCCGTGTGAAACATGTAATAACAAAGTAAAAATCACCTCGAAATGTCTATTGTATAAAAAGTTAGAAAGAGGGATGGGGAGCTTTGGACACTATCTACAATTTCTCTATCCTTAGATAATATAGCAGACTGAAAATGGGAAGGTTTGGGCAAAATGTCCTTTCTTAAGTTGTATTTTCCTCAGGACAAAGAAACATGTGAAAGAAAAAAGGAAGATAAAAGAAAAGGCAGTATAATTTTAAAAGAATCTAGCTGAAAATAGCAACATGTCATGACTGCTGCTTTTTTTTAGGCAAAAATTTCTCTCAGGGTTATATAACTATAGTCTGTAACCAGGAAATCATCATCTGGCTTGGTCTTCTGCAGCTTCCCTGTCAGATCCTTGCCACAGCCTCGCTTACAGCACCCATATTATTTTGAAACATTTACTGGTTCAAAGGGTAGTTCGTAGGTACAGGAAAAAAGAGTTTCAACTGCAGAAATACTCTTAGAGAGATGACAATGCACTATTTATTGTCTGGCAAGCAAGTGGTGGAAGGAACAAATAAATATGAGAACAGACAACTGTAAACAGAACACTTTAAAGTAGTCTAGCAATGTTTTATATTAAAGCATCCATTTAAACTTCCACCCAGACAAGATAACTCTATGTTTTGGAGGATTGCATGAAATGATATATTAGATGACATGAGTGAGTTTGTGATTTCTCTGGTTCGTGATTGAGACAGTAATGTTGAAATAATCTTGTACAGAAAAGCATAAAATACCACGAGGCACCTGCATGCATATCCACATGACTTTCAAAGTCAGGGAAAATTTACTAAAATGATCCGACCTATCTGCTATTATCCTGTTATTTTTCAACAACTTTCCAAGTTAGCCAATATAATGTTCCTAATATTTAATATGATTCTATCTTCATTTATGGCTTCCTGGTAGATTTGCACTCCACTTTAAATGAGCTCTTCTTAAGAGACAGACTCAAAAGGATTATATTTATGCACACAAGGCTTGAAACAGGACATGTCCTAACCTTTGATTATGAATCACTGCCACGGTTTCTGAAAAGCAGCCGAAATCCTAGTGATGTTTTAAGAAGGTAAAATCCTGAGGTTTATTTAAGAGGGTTCTGTTACTTTAAATGTCATATACTGAAAGCCCTTGTTAATAAAGACTGGCACAGGTCACACTGTCAAGGATAAACAATCATTCCTAAATCCTTTGTTTCAGGCTACAGTGAAACCTAATCCCCATGGTGTTCTTGCCTGGCCATGCATGCATGTAGATATGCACCACTTTTTTAGTACTAGTGCTTTCTTTCAAGCACGTTGCTCCTGACTGCAAGGCATTTGATTTCTGGTAATTAATCAGCTCATCATACATGCTGTGTTTCTCCCTCAGGCCCAACTCAAGTTAGTGATCCAAATCTGGCCCCGGGAAAAAAGAAACCATTTATGTTCTTAGTGCGCAGAATGAAACCCTGATAAACAGAGCTTGGCTAAACATTGAATTCAGATGGCATTATTTTTTTTTTCAGAGCTTTAAGTCAAGGTTTGGAGGTCTGGGGTTTCCTTTTGCAGACTGTAAGTCTGTTCTTTCTTTATAAGCTGTGTTTCCCCTGCCTGACCCTTTAGAATGGCAAAAAAGTCTGAAAATATCCCCCTAAATGAGACATCAAGATCACTATATTATTTTTGAGGTTTTGTGCTTCAGCATCTGAACTCATTGCCTGAAACATTAGTGTTCATTTTTTAAACAACACTTTGTCAAATGTTTATCTGTCATCCTTTATCTTTGTGTTCTTTCATGTTTGGCTTGTCTGTATAATAACCCAGTTACTGTTAATTTTATCAGATTCGGGAAACAACTTCAGCTTGTGTCGGTAATTCTTCATGCCCACAGATGTAGCAACTCTCATTCTTTTCAATTACGTACCACTTGGCCTTAGCTGCTGTTTGAGGAGTCATGCATTGTTACTGAAGAACCACAAAAGCATTAGAAAACTTAGCAGGCAAGCTCTCACTTTTTATTTCTTCTGATTAAAATAATAACCTGTATGCCTACAAAGACACTGTGCTCAACTAGTGAAGACTACTGAATCCCGCCTCTCCATCAGTTCATGGATTGTGGTACTGCTTCTTGTTCTGCTAATGCATAAGGATTTTGAGTACTTGCTTCCCGCAGTGATGAGACATACAGCCCTGCCAGCATTATTTCTAGGCTATATTTTTTTGGCACAGACTAAGCTCTTTATGCTGTTTTTTTTCCCCATGGCAAAGGCAAGAAACCGAAAGGAATTATTTCCCCTAATAGCTCCTTGCCTCACAGGGCTGTTGTGAGACTTAATTAATTAATGTTTGTAAAGTGCTTTGAGAGCCTGGGATAAAAAGGTGCTATATAAGCACTGATAGAAGAACAAAATATTGTTATTATTAATTCCCAGTTGGATACAAAGCCACTGAGTGAATGAAAAGCTGAACTGTAATCTCCAGTGCAAAAGTGGAGATAGTTTGTCCTCATCAGAGTGCATTTTTGTCTGCGGAGACTTGTGCATGGAGGTGTCTTTAAGCCATGGGTCAGCCAGGCTCAGAATTCTTGCAAAGCGGGAAAAAAAAAGAGAAAAGGCTTTTGAACACTACTACTGTGCTGTTTTTAATTTCTCTGTCTTTTCTTGTTCTAAGCATACCATCCAGATAAGGAAAATAAACCACACTGGGCTACAGATTAAGTCAAATATCAAAATCATTGCATGCTGACCGTGAAAACTCACTCATGCTGAACATTTGTGGGTTATCAGGATCAAAGAGCACTTCAATATTTATCAAAAAGCATAGCCCACCATGGTTTAGTCTTCATTAACCTGGTGTGTGTTTGAAGAACTCAATAGAGCTAATGCAGTCCAAGCTAAAGCTGACATTTTTTGACTTAGGAAAACATTTATCCTCTTGAAGAGATATGTATCAGTTTGTAAATGTTGTGAAAGGGCAGAATAACATAAGGCTCACATATGCTATTGGGTTGTCTGAGTGCAATAAGCTTTACGGAACTGAATTATGCTTTGTACATAGAGTCAAGAATGAACTTGTCATTTCTGTAATACCAGTAAAGCTTATTTCACATATAATGGGACATCCCGCTGTGCATAGATGATACAATTTTTCTAGTTGGATTTAAAAATATTAAAATGAAAAAGAGGCTAAATTAGGCTGTGAAAGCTCGAGTATGTGTGATACGAAGGGTGCGCAACCAGCTGTAGGGAGTTTTGGAAATACATGGCATTATTCCTCCTGCTACTTTTGGCTGATTGGTTTTCATGTCTGAACAAGACCTCAAGGAGTTTAGCTCATATGAGAAAGACTCTCCTCCTTACATAGAAAGGAATATGGATTGTAATGGGTGTTAGTTTTGATTCCCTGACACTGCCTTTAGCCTTTTCAGTCTGTTCTTACTGTGCAACTAATGCTCATATCCACGATGTTCAGCTAGAAAAAGATAATTTGAAAACTTGCCATGCTAAAACAGTAAATTAGTATTTCAAAATTAAAATAAAAGAAAGTGTTTATGCATACTGATGACATATGACATGCATGTATGTCAGGGAGAGAAATTGAAGTGATTATGGCACAGGACCTGGACTCCTGACTCAGCTTTTTTATAAGTTTCTTTTCATAACTTGAGCAAGTTTTTTAATTTCTCCAGGCCTCAACAAGGTGTTGTGAATCTATTTCTTTTTATCTGTAGGAAATAGCAGAAAGTGTAGCAAAAGGAAGGAAGTATGTGTGACTGAGAAGATCATGAGTGTTAGAAAAGATATAGAGAAATTGGAAGTTTGATGCTTAAAGAAAAATAAAAGCCAAATGCCAGTCAATGACTGCTTGTTGTCTGGAGTTCAAGCCAGGCCAAGGGAGTTAGCACTGTTTACTGCTGATTTGCTCTGTCAATCTTTCTGAATATCTGAAAATTTTGTTCTCACACATTATGTCCTAATGGCATAAGAAAGCTGGTGAGAACTGTGGGCACCGATTCCTGTGGAAGATGCATGTCTTTCTAGAGTATCTTTAGAGTAAAACTGAATTATAATGAGAGAACCAGAACTGGTCACTGATTCCCTCACTAACTCCTCACTGGCTGTTGGATGTCATAATTATTGCCTTCTTGTGCTACTTCTTTAACTGGGATAATGAGGAAATAAAGTACAATATTTGGAGTGCACAGTGATATCAGATGGAAAGTGAAGCACTGCTGTTTAACATTGAAGCATACCTTATATTTAACACAGTTTAACACTGCTTTTTGCATTTTAGTTCCTTGTGGCTGAGGTTCTGCTCTCAAATCCTAACAGAAGACAGTTTAACCAGGCACTGCCAGTAATCTGCAGCCTGTGCAGATTTCCACATTTTGACTAAAGCCAGATTCTGGGGAGCTGCATGACACACTCTTCCCATAGCGCTTGCATAGCCTCCGTCTGCACTAACGAGTTGGCAGCGTACGCAATTTGCAGCAGACTACTTCATGTCACAGCAATAAGTCAGGTGCTGGGGTAATAATGCAAAGTAACGGCTTCCCATATGCAGGCTTCCAGCTGTAAAGTCGTCCTTCAGTAGGGAGTGGGCTGGGCCACATGGAACATGGGAAAGCTCCGTAATTCCATGTATCACTGAGGAACATGTCAGAGGGCTGATTGGAGACCGGTCCAAAAAAAGCCAGGCATTTTCCACCACCTGCAATAGAAGCCTGTCAAGGGAAGAAGAGTGAATATCTGGATCGGCCTGCATTTAAATGCAAATTAGAAGGAAAATACCAGCTGCAATGGGAACAGAACAGTGGCCTCTGAAGGTTCACAGGTTCAGTTTGAATACCTCTCTTGTAACATCAGTGACTTACTTTTCAAAGGACCTGTGCACCTGTAGTTCTTATTGTTCTCTACTGTTTGAATTGTTTATTCCCTCCAAAAATTATTATTTAAGAGCTGAAAAGGAAAAGGAAAGAAAAAACAACAAAAATTATGTTGGGAGAGAATGAGAGAGTTACTGGAAATTTTTAGACCCTCAGTTTGTTCTGGTTTGAAATAGGGTTCAGCTGGGTTTTTCCCTACCAAATTAGTTCCTCCATCTCCACGAAAGAGACTGGAAATCTAAGCTGCTTCCTGAGTTAATCAAGTAGAGGAGAAAGCACAATCAGAGTCTTATCTGAGTTTTCCCTCTGGCTCTTCCACCATACCATCCCTTTACTCCATAAACTTCCAGCAAGCTTAAAGGCTCTCTGGCAGCATAAATATAAGTGGGTTGCCTAAGATAAGGGACACTGCATGAAATGGAGAACATGAAAGCAAGCACACATCGAAACAGCCATCTGCTCAGCCTTGGAATAGGAACATTGCAGAGCTCATCTGTGCATTAGTGTTGCCATTTAATGCAGTTCTTAACAAAAAAAGTTAATAAAATTCATGGCTGTAGCTGACTCACATTATAATGTCCTTCTAGAAAAAGCCTGTACCATTGCTCTGTGAATCTGTGCACGGAATAATAATATGTGCCATAAAGCAAACTGAAGAGATCAGGTTTCTGTTACTGCAGATAGGTGGACTCCAAGATTACGAGTCAATTGGTAACCCCTTCTGGTTTGGCAACAAGAAGCAACCTGTTTTCCTGAAGAACACCACAGCAGAAGTTGTCCCCAAGCCTGGGAGCCGTGTTTTCTTAATATTCGACTGTGCCAACAGAGTAATATTGAAGAGGAGGTACGGAACAACTGTTATTTACATCACTGGAAAATCGTTAAGAAACGGGATATAAGGTCAGTGGAGTCTTAAAACACCTCGTT
The DNA here is from genome assembly GCF_000695765.1 of Mesitornis unicolor. Lineage (NCBI taxonomy): Eukaryota > Metazoa > Chordata > Aves > Mesitornithiformes > Mesitornithidae > Mesitornis > Mesitornis unicolor. Next base: position 50,365 of record NW_010180582.1, on the reverse strand, counting down.
AGCATTATCTGTTTCTCCTCTCAGTTATTTTGCACATGGTGGTCCACAATGAAACCTTTCAACATTTACCTTTTACCTAAGAGTTCACTACCAGTATTACTTACCAGTAGAGGTAATGGTAAGCTAAGTTGATGGCACATGGCAAATACCACAGTTAGGGTAATTACTTGCAAATAGATGCTGTGAGGCTGTTAAGAGCAACCACTGTATACAAATAGTAGAGTTTAATAGCTTACCCTACAAATCATTGCAGTCATTTTAAAACTGTCATTCTACAGAGAAATATTATTTCTATAGGCTGGTTCTCATTTTAAAGCCTTTAAGGGATATATTTGCTAAGAGCTACTTCCACTTCATTTACATTATTAAATTAGGTTTCTCAAACAAATATTGTCAGTAGTATTAGTAAGCAGTTCTTGTTTCACTTACTGAAGATGGAGCTGTGAATTCTCTGAAGGAAAAATTAGAGTGTTTTAAGATATGCAAAAACTTGGAAGGCACAATCCATTGCATCAACTGTTTTCTTTGCTGCTGTGAAGTGATGCTTTTCCATTGACTTCCAGAGAAGTTTTATACTTTGCACAAAGAGAGAGAGGAATTCAGAGATCTCTAAGTACAGAAAGCCTGCAAAACAACATATTTCACAGTTTACAAAGCACATTTAAGATGTACTTTGTTTAAGATATTTAGAAAACAAAGTATTTAACTGCAAGATATATTAAGTAAGTGTTCAAAATATATGAAAGAAAGCTACAAAATGCTGGAGTCTGTCAGATTTGGGAGACTGATAGGCTTTGTGCGTGTCTGTGTGTGCACGCACGCCTGTGCTTGTGATCTTTGATTCAACTGCCAATGCAATTAACACTACTGTGGGAGATGGGGGTGGTGCTCATTTTCCAAATCACAACCTCCTTGTTGTTGAGCCCAGAACCATCTCAACTGGGTGTTCTTAAACATCTCATGCTGAACTATTTTATTTGGCATAAATAAGTAAATAAAGCGTAAAAGAGGGATTCTGACCTCACACTTCCTTCTTAGATGATCTCCAGATGTTGAAGATGTTGGGCTTGGACAGGAAGGGTATGTTGCATTGTCATGTCCAAATCTTTTTCATGTATTTTCTCCTAAATGGAGACCATTAATTGGGAATTGAACTCTCCTTAGTGCTTTAATTGTGTTGGAAAAATGAAACTCAGGCTCCTAAGCTAATGAAAACCTTGGAAAATGTGATTCATGCAAGGATTTATGCCCATTCACAGTACCTCACACATACAGTCCCAACACTGCCATCGGGAGTCACAGGAATAGGGGTTTACAGAGGCATTCAATTGCTGAATCTTGGGTTACATGAAACAGGGTTGAAATCATAGTCCAAGTGACACCTGTGGCAAAACTCAACAACTTTTGGATTTCATTGAAGGATGTAGGATGGAATTACAGGGGAGAATACCAAGCTTTACATATCAGAGACATTCATAGACTGCAGCTAAATTCTTTCTTAGCGTAACACAAATAAATGAATTTGGCTCAAATAAAGTGAATGTTGACAAGTGCTTGTAACACTGGAAGCAGAGGATTTTTTTAGTTGAGTATGTTTGCTACAAAAACTGAGGAAGTAAGAGATCCAGGTTCCCTTTCTTCCTGTCTCAGGCAAATTGAATCTATATTTGTCATCAATCAGCAGCTGCTGGACTGGATAAGAGCTCTTGTTGACTTCTAATTAAAAGTGCAGCACAAAACACTGTGAAAATACAACAAATGGGATTAACGTTTAAAATTAACATTAAATGAGAAGTAGAGGATAACAGAAAGGAAGGCCAGTTATGACTTTTACTTACTTGAACTAAATTCTATATTAGAGAAATTTTTAATTATCTTGATATTTAACCTCCTAGCTAAGAATGGGAAGACTGATGGAAACCTGAAAAACATTCATGGAACAGAACATGCATAAGTTTATATTCTGCAAGTACTGCTTAGATGTGACGGGGCTGGAGAAATTGCTGCAAATCAATATAATATCTAAAATCTAAACATACAAATAGGTTAAACAGATGTGACTACTAATTAATGAGTTAAACTGAAAAGAGAGACCCGAAGGTTATTCCTACTTGTAAACAGCCTCCAACATAACTAGCAAATGAAGAATGTTTAATCTTTTCTCTCTGCACTATGTAGCAGTGCCGACTACTCAGCCACTGATACATCGTACTTGGCTCCCAGGCTGCTACATGCTCAAAGCTTTTGCCGCTATCTTCTTGCTTAAAAACTGCACAGAAGTTTGTACGTCAGTGCAAACAATGTTTAAATGTGCCCAGCTAATCACTGAAGGCATTGTCACAGAACAGAGGAGCAATGCAGACATATCAGATGCTCTGGCAACAGTAGCATAATCCAATCATTCATTAACATAAATTAAAGCTACAATGCTGCAGGCCTAAGAATTGAAAAATAAGTTGGAAGTCTGGAAGTTGAAAGGACCTGGGTTTGCGGGGAAGTTTCAAAGCATTGTCCTACACAAACCCTGCCTGCCTTAGCCAATGGTCAGGGAATTTCATTTACCTAAAAAAGGAGTCTTTGAAGAAGCTGATTAACACAGAGTTCAGCCTGCTGTAATGGGCTAATGAAGTGACTAGATCAAGCCCTTGTTTTGAGACTGAACTAATAATGTAATATCACCTTTTCACAGCATCTATTTTGTTTCTTAAAGAAAGCAGTTATCTTAGAAGTAATTACGGTTCTTCTTTGGTTTTTGAAGCCTGCACATTATACTTGGGCTGTAGTTTTTCCTTCTGTGTTGGCTGCTCGTTGCTGTGGGCTTTCTGAAATGCTGAAAAGCCATTCAGTGTGTGTGAAAGGCAAGTTCATGCTTAAAGAATAGAAATGCCTCTTCTCATGGTGTCACTTGTACCCAGTTTTTGGGAGTTTTTTCTGTGTCTAAAACATGTTATATTTTTAGTCCTGCAAGAACTATGGCAGCAAATTTCTGTAATGTGCAAAGTGGGTTATACAAAGGATTTCACTCACACAGAAAGTGAAATTCTCCCTGCATTCTTGTGCCATAGAAAGTTTCCAACATATCTAAAATTGTCAAAACCTCTCGCAAGCACCAACCTATTTGAAACAGAAAATTCTAACCTAGAAACATATGACAGACGAAACATTCGCATTTTGAAGAATAAACTGTATGGTTTTAATAATCTCACTACATTTTATATATTTTATTTAGAAGACACAATCAATTAATTGTGCAATTCTACTTCTCATTTTCAAGAAGAAACCAAGATTCCAATATGTTATTACATATAGCATCTACATACATCAAAACGCCTACATTTAGTCTTTTAGATAGAAAGACTATTCTCTTGATTAACCACAATTGCTGGCACTCCTCTGTTTGCTGATGTAGCAATATCTGTGTTTTCATCTATTTCTGATTTCAAACTCCTTTTATTTGCAGCTCTTGCCACTCCAATGAATCTATTACCTTCAAAAATGCTGTATTTGAAGTTGTACAGAAAAATCATGTATGTATGCAGTTTATATAAACATGATGAATGTTAAGCAGAAGAGTAAAGTGATTCATGGATATACATTTGAGGAAAGTAACAATGTTTCTCAGTGGACGTGTACAGATACTTTAACCCCACTCTGTGCATCTTAATACAATTTAAAGTGTTAACTGAGATTTAGAAAACTTTAATTTTTGGCTACTATACCTGCTTTCATGTTATAATTACTCTGAATAATTTGAAGTCTCTCTCTAATGGTATGCTGTTTTTTTGCCTTCCCATTGCTCATTTATTAGACCTCATGAATATCTAAACTGTGTCCCTCAGGTTGCACTCAATCAAATGTTTATCATGCTATTAATTTAATATTTTTCAATCTAGCATATATGCTGCAAGAGATTTCTTCAGCTTTTTTCTTAATCACAAACTGAAAGAAATATTAAAAAGAAAAGAAGCTTTCTGAATAGGTTTCCATGCTGAGGTTTCCATGCTTTCTAGTGGGGAATCACAACTTCACTCTGTGCTTGACCTAGAAGGAGCACCTTATAGTACAGAAAGCCTGTATTTGCCTTTCCTGGTGGTACACAAGAGCTTCCTTCCCTCTTGTTACAGAACGTGATACATAACATTTGACCACGGTAACTTGTTTGACAGACCTAGCTTTTGTCATCATTGGCATTCTGTTATTGTTAAAGAGGAAACTTAGCTTGGCTCCAGAGTAGATGTGCCTTATAGAGAAGACAGAGATTTCATGAAGAAAGCACTGCATCTCCCAGCAGCGTGTTTGGGCAGCATTTCAGTTCTGGTGGCAGGAAAAAGAACTATAGACAATAAAATTAGTTCTTTCTAGATGACTTCCTGTCTAATGGCTCTTTATACATTTGTCATCTAAGTACTTACCTAACCTGACTCTGTACAAGATATCATTTGAAAATTGCACCAGATGCAAAATCGTATGAATTTCGGAAGTCATAAAGGGCAGTACACTTAAATGTCTAATGTAAGACAAAATCTGCAAAACGACACTTAGCCATGGGATTTATTAATGATTATTCCAAGCACGTGTTAACTACAGAAACAACACTATGAACTACTCAGTAAAAAAATGAATAAGCAATCTAAAGGAATATGTAATTATTTGAATGATTAATAATGATAATAGCTTTAGCATAGCTACCTCCCTTTCCCTGTCTTTTTGCCTTACAAAGACGTACTGTTTCATAGCTCCCAACAGCTTGAAGCTGACCAGCTGCATGTACATAACTTTTAAGCAGTTAAACATTTAAACTGCTCTGTTGTCTCTTCTAGATTCTCAGCTGCCTGGAATTCCCATTTTCAGGTATTATCCCATAATTTTGATCTTGAATCTCTCTAATAATGATGCAGTCTCCTAACCATTTTCCCTAAAGATATAGGATATATCTTTTTCCCTAGGCTTCTGGTTTTCCTGAAGCAAGGCATCACTATTTCAACAGGAAAGCAATAAAACATTTCTGGATGGTAGAAACAGCAGTCTCCCCTGTAATAGATTCCTATTTATTTTTAACAGAATCAATAGTTGTTTGCAAGTAATTGCATGCTGCAGTCTGTAAGTAAGGTAAGAGTGAGAGTGTGCAGTTGTCTCACAATTCAGGTATAGTAATCTGATGAAGTCTGTGGCTACTTTCTATGAAATCCACAGTGCCAGCTCTTTCAGCAGGTTCACAGGAGTGACCCCTTTCCAGATGGCTCTGTATATCCCTCATGAAATCCATCAATACAGTAAACTTCCTTTGCCTAACCTCTACATTGATTGAAGTTAAGTACTACATGTGCTAGTAGAGCTCAATGAAGCTAATCATCACACGAGTGCAGCTCAATGTTTCCTATTCAACAGACTTCAAAATACCTGAATATCATTATAATTGGCCTGCAGTTGAGTATGTTTCTATCTTCATCTTAGAAGAGGATGAAGTATCCCCTTTTACACTCAAGTAACTCCCACTCACCATGCACAAGTAAATAATGAAAAATTTATAGTATCGAGTTGTTTTCTGTCACAAAGAGGACACTTGAATTAAGTGTCTTTGAATCTCACCCTAACTCTTCATCTCCAGCTTCTCCACAATACACAGGTACTTTGGCATGAGTATTAGTGAATTATATGCAAAACATTAATTTTAAAAAAAAAAGTATTTTCCCCCAAAATTATGTTATTACCAAAGCTGGAGCATTGTCTCTGACTGAAACTTGATTTTAATCAGTATTAGAATCTAAAAGACAGACAGGCACAGTACTGTCAGCTTACAGGGCTTTTGTAAGAATAGCAGTCGCATTATTCATTCTAAGTCGTACCCTTGCGAAGGGTTGGGGTATATGTAACCCTAATTAAAAAGCTGTTCCTGAAAGGAACTGCCTAAAGATGTAAGACTCTCAATTATGGCAGAATTTTTACTTATTCTGATTTAAAATAAGAGAAAAACCCTACCTACTGTGTGCCCTTAGAGTTCTATTACTTCAGAAGCAATTGATGTATACAGGCTATGCGGTGGAATCACTAAAATGACGCTCATAACATAGATGACAATGCAAACTAAATGACTTACGACACTAGATTGTACCTTGCATGGAGGTAATCAAAGGGGTCTATGGACACTCCTAGAGTGCATATGCTGTGTTGCATGAGAAAATGTAATGTCTTGGATAGTCTGTCAAGAAGGCAAATGTTAAAAGCAAAGCTGTTCTGAGAAAAAGAACATAGAACAAACTTAAGGATTAAACACGATTCAAAACATTTGTGAGCTATGGAGTAAGATATCACCATAGGCCTTCAAGTCTCTACCTTCCATTGGTGAAAAATGTGTCAAGAACATTGCAAATATCCTGAGTTAATTTTTATCAGATGTAGCTATTTAAAAAGAAGAAAACACCTCCAGCAGAAGATCAAATCCTTCACCTGATGAAAATGATTCTACTTTGAAAGAAGTGCAAAATCCTTCATTCAATGCCATTGGCCTTTTAAAATATAATCCAAATGAAAGGTACAAAACCTGAAATTTTGTGGGTAGTCAAATTCATATTTGTGAAGTGAATATTTTGTAGATTTATCTAATGAGTATATAACATGAACATGCATACACGGGAACACGGAATGTGCTTAACACTAATTCAGAGAGTGACATAGCCACTGACTCCTGAGTGCAGTGCAGATGTTTTGCTGTCAATGCCAGCTGCCACATGCTTCTAGAGAAGGAATTTTTCTTAATGAGACACAACACATGTGCTTCAGGTTACATGACACTGCATGAGATCAATCGGCTAAAACTGCAAGTACCAAACTGAATATATTTCATAGTGTTCCAAATGTAAAGAAATGGCTTATTGAAGAGAAGAAAAAATTAAGTTATTCTTGAAGGCATAAGACATGTATATAATGATTAAGTTAAATTTTAAAATATTATATCATAATAGCATTTTTTTAAATGAAAGGGTGATGACAGGGTATTGCAAGGGGAGCTCTTTTTTGGCAAACGCCTTGTATTTCCTTATCGTTGGAATCTGCTTCCTTCCTTGCTCTGACAGAGGCCAACTTTTTTAACAAAAAGTCTTTTTTTCTTCCTTTTCAAGGAGAAATAAGACCGTAGCTCAAATTGCAGGAAATATGTGGTTTTCTTTTCTGTTTGGAAAGTTTTATTTTTCTTGGTTTTTGTTGTGATTTTAGTTATAGTTTATTATATATTAACTAAAGTTTTTCTATTTATGTATTAATTCAGGTACTGCAATGTATGAATGGAAAAAAATTATCAGCTAAAGGAAGTCTAAAACACGGTTGTCACTCCTTTTACATGCTGCTAATGGTGCCTCAAAAAAAAACACAAAACAAAAAAAACCACAACAGCAAAGCACAAAGGCTCTTTATTAGCAAAGAAATTCATTTGTGTCATACTGTACCAGCAACATATCCGCAGCATCGTTCTTGGTGAAGAACTAGTCAAGTCTGGACGTAATAAACCACTCTATCTCTTCTGGATAATGATTTTCCCACATAAAAATCCTCTTTCATATTTCAGCCACATGCAATCACGCATCAGTTTAATACCATGGTATCTATCAACATGTCATCATAGTTATTTGCTCCCGTGTCATCTGTTTCACCAGCAGTTTAAACCCACAGCCTTTCACTTGCTGCCTGTGCTGATACTTGGAGTGAGGTTAGTCCCCGTGTCATTCAAAGGGAACAAAAGTGCATAGGAGTTCAGCAGTGGAAATTGTCATGATACTAATAAAGCTACTAACAAAGGCTATACCAAACTTCCCTGTAAACAGAAGTTTTCTTACTTTTGCTTGGAAAAAACTTGAGAATATAATAGGTGAGAGGAAGATGAGAAAACTGTAGTAGCTGCAGTGTTGCACTACTCCACCTGCTAAGCTGGCAACAGAACGTAATTAGAATTCTGCATAACAGCACATCTATTTAACGCCCATATTACAACAAAAGTGTTACTACACTATGCTTTGCTGATAGCCAACAAATGCCACAGTTGTATTAGAAAAATGAACATGAATATTCAAATAATGAACAATAATGCAAATGTAACAGTAATATAATTAACTAGAAAAGTCAGCCAAAGAACAGGAGAGAAAGAAAAAGTTTTAATTCAGCATTTTCAGAACTTCAGGGAATGTTTAAAGAGAAAATCTTTTAAGTAGTTACTCTGAATGGTGTAATCAGTTTTCATATTCTCATGAAATTCTGAAATTTAACTGTGACTCTCCATTATCACATAACAAATCTTAAGTTAATCAAAGCTAAGCTTTCCAATTGGTTTCACCAAAAGTCCATGAATTTTTGGTAGTGTTTCAAGTACCTAGGTGCATTAGAGATGTCCAACTTGCAGAACATAAATTGTTCACTAAACAAGCCATATTCCTTTGTAAGTCTCAGATTTGGATGGCTGTAGTGTATTTATACACCTGGAAGTACAAAAAAGGAAATGTTTTGTTCAAGCATTCCAGTGATTCCAGCTCCAATGGTCAGGTTTAAACTTTAAGTATTTGTGTACACATTTGTACCAGGTTTCAAAGGAAACAGTATCTTTTTCATTGTTTATATACTGGACAATATATTCCAGACAAGTCATGTTTCGAAACAATATATTATTCAAAAGATACTAATTTTGGCTGTACAGCTCTTTTAGTATTTATAGTATAATGTTTTTTCCCCATTCCGCTTTAATATACGTTAATGAGTTAATAAGAAATAAAATAATTTTAGGTAGCAGTATTCATTTGTTGATTTAAAGCTATCATTTGCAGTAAAAATACTTGCAACCTCTAGTTCTTTGAGTGTGTCGAAAGCAAAGCTATATGTCAAAGGCAGTCACATTAAAAGCTATAATCAAGGCTTTTTGCTTATAAGTTTTTAAGCATGTTGAACAGCTATGGTGTGAACAAGTGACAGAGGCAAAGGCATCATATTTCTTTCTTATTTATTTCTAAATTTTCACAGCCAGACACATGGTTTGTCTGTATGTAAGAATAAAAAAAACCTGTGATCAGAATATTGCAATGAGTTGATTAGATTTAGCTTGTGTAATAGCTTAAACATCAGTGCACTCTAACAGTGTTGTTCTTTCACTCACTGCATTTCAAAGCAGAAAGTAGAGGCAAATCTAGATCTATTGATTCCATTTAGCCTAGAGGAGAACCTCCATCAAACACAGTCCAATGGGCTCGTGTCATCTGATGGCAGGGCCTTAAGCCTATCCCACATTGTGCAATGGCCCAACAAAAGACTGTTCAGTTCATTAACAATATTTGAGACCAAAGCCATGCACCAGAGTAGGAGAATATACCTCAGAGGGCAGAGGTGTTTAGATTACAGCTCAGGTTGCAACTTCCATTCAGTTTCTGACACAACCTCCATCCCAGCCTTCAGTCTCTAGTTCTTCTCACCATACTAAAATTCCATTTCTGAAGATCATGATCCAAAAGCTCTTATATAGGTGCCTATGAAACATATAGATTAATGTGCCATATAATAGTGGACAGAAAAAAGAACTTCCTAATCACCTGGGTTGAATGAACGAAGGAAGACATATTTGCCTGCCATCTGTTAATGTAAATGGTACAGCTAATTTAACAGTATTAGACCTGAATCATCATGCTATTATTCCAGTTTTATGTCACTGTGAAACTGGAAGTGAATCATTAATATCAATGAAATTATACCGGTGTCAGCCATGGAGTAATCTGCAGAGGGGATCAGGTTCATTAATTTTAATAATTTATGATACAGTGTAGGCCACACAATTTTACTAAATCTACTTTTATTTAATGTGACCCACTGATCCCTGCATGTATTACAAATCATCCAATGTATTTGATATGTCTATTATAAGCAGTTTCTGAGGAAGCATGACTTTTTAACCAGAGTGTACTAACTTCTGAATTTGTCTGGGAAGACTGCTGACCCAATCCTTGAAATGTTAACCAAAGAAGCAGCTTCTACAAAATGAAGACATCACCATGAAAGGATGAACTTTTCAGGCTGCAATGGTAGTTTGAAATCTAAATGTGGAGCACTATATGATGCATCAAAATCGGTAAGTATAAGTCAAATGCAATAAATGGAGCACCTAAACAATTACTGATTTAATCCTTCATTTACCAAAATACTTGAAACAGATTTTTATACTATATGTTTATCTTTCAGTCTTTGCAAGATACAAGTGAATGAAATTTGCTTTGGATTATAATGCTTCATTATTATCAATGTAACCTTATGAATAATATGAAGAAAATTATATAAAAAGAATAATAGTAAATGGAAAGTTTAAATAACTTTTTAAACTTATCTATGGATTAATAATGGGAAAAATTGCTGTAAGGTCCTACAGTCATACTTCTCAAATTGACTTTTTTGTGGAAGCTGCTAAATTATTTCCTTATTAGTTTATGTTAATTAATTGATGATAATGATGATTTTCTTAACTGATGGTCTTAAGATGGCTGGTAATATCCTCACGTGATTGATCTCAACATCTCTCCACTGATCCAGTAAAAATATACTAATCTGTACTAGTACAAGGTCTTCTGGCCATTTTTATGAATATCTTCAGTTTGATTTCTAATTTCATTTATCAATGCATTCTACAAAGAATTATTTGTTACTGTAAAAAGGAATGAAAATCCTGCTTAATTCAAAATGATGGTTGTTGTTGTAATCAAATTCTGCCTCCACGCCAGCTAAAATTCAGAGAAAAAGCCATTGCAACTTTTAAAGTTGCACATCACTTTCCAGGAAGTTGACCACTTGGAATATTATTTAGTATGTTCTATTTTCCTTTTTGCAGGAATACATCTGTACAGAAGGAAAAAAAAATAAAATATCTAAAATAAGGCAGATATCCTAGATGTGCAACAGAAAGAAAGGAAGACAGAAAAAGAAGGGATTTGGTAACAAAATGGCACATGAAAAAAGAACTAATAACTTAAAAAGAAAAGCCAAAATGTAACCTATGCTCCTTCTTTGTGCATACATAAAATAAATAAAAAAATTCTTAGGGCATTTGTCCCTCTGGATGACTCCTGTAATTTGTCAAACTTTTATCAGTCCCAGCAGAATTGAAGTTCGGAGAACCACGTGTGAGGAGTCATGTCATGCCTCGAGTATAAACCACACTGTGGGTGAGAGAGAACCCAAGAAACTTTCCTGCTTCTTTCCATTTCTTTTTCATCCTGTGCTGGGACTCTGTAGCTGTGCAGGTTCTGAGTTTCCTAGTGTCTGCCGTGAATGAAAGAGACATGCAGGTCTTCTAATACCTGAAACACACTGCAAAGCTGCAGCAGTGCTTGTGGAGAAGTTGGTGTGGGGAACAGATCAGAAATTGGCCTTCAGCAGAATGGAACATTGAATGGTGTTCACCATGGTGAATGAATTCACCAATAGTGAATTGGTGTTTGTGAGGTCAGATGAGTTGAATGTCTGTTCTCCTGATTCCTGATTATTTACTTACAACTTTGCAATAACTGAGTAGTATCATTTACTTCAGACCTGTAAGTTACAGATCAGAGCTCTATGTTACATATGAGACTCTTTGAAGTAGTAGTATATGAACTGCAAAAGGGCTCAAATAAGTATCTGAAAATCTGGAAACTTTCTCAAAAGGTATATGTCTGAACAGAAGTTTGAAATCTCACGAAATGCTAGACTTCTAATTTTCTGTCTTTATATTTCAAATATTGAGCTAGTCAATTCATTTCTGATATTCCATTTCTGTAATAATTAATACAGATCAAGAATTCTTAACTCTCTACATTCTTCTTAGACATGAAAGGTTCCCTTTTCCTCTTCTTTTTCCAGTTTAAAAAGTATATTCAAAAGGAAAGTATGAAAAGCTAAAAGAAAACAAAATGTTTGAATTATTGTGGATGAAAAACAGCAAAAATGATAGAACAACTCTTTAGAAATTATTTTTACTCCCTCTTTTCTGTTTAAAAACATTTCAAGCTCTATTTATCACTTTTGTTATTCCTCTAATATCCTTCAGATCATTTGCTTATGAATTTTTTACAGAGAGATCTCATTTAGGCATCTGTCCTTCTGATTATGAAGTCAAGAAGTTAAGGGTATTTTTGTGCCTGGATGATACATTATCCAAGTTAAACAGATAAAAAGTAGGCAAACCTGCAAAAAGCACGAATTGTAGTTCAGGCAAATTTTTATTTTATACAAATTAGTTAATCCATCCATAAATTTAGACAGAATGGAGTTATTCTCATTCACTGTATAATGATTTACATAATAAGCATAAGTTTGAAAAGCCATTACAGCTTGAAGTTTATTTCTTAGCACCTCCAGGGATCTTAAGTACCTTTTAAAAGATACTTTTTTATTAAAGAAAATTACATAGCTGATACCAGGAATGTATCCTGTTAGTTCTTGTGTCTGATAAATATTTAGACATTACTGCAGTCATAGTGTCTTGGGATATCACCTTACTCAGAGCAGTCTCTGTTTCACTTCCCATCTTGCTTGATACTGTTAACATCAGCACACAAGAGAGTAGAAGCTGAGGTACCAGAGCCCAATAAACACCATTAATCAGGAGAGTATCTACAGAGTAACTAAAGACTATGACTTTAATCTGTAGTAAATTTAGCAGAAAATCTAGCTTCATCTTCCTTGCAGACAGACAAACTATAGATCACATATGTACTGCTTAAATTAAAACTTTGTCTTTATTTCAGTGTTAAGAGGTTGGAGTACCCAAAACTGTGTATGAGAACCAAATCAATACCCATGCTCATTCAAGGCCATGGAAGCTCCGAACAACTTCCCTTCACACCATATTGAAGATATTCATCATCTGTGGATCCCTGTGTCCTGAGCATGAATTTGAAGGCATAATCTGCATCTAAGCTTGAAAAAGTGGGCAGTTAGTTGCTTTGCAATAAGTAGGTGGCATATAAAAAGTCAGCTCAAGAGAGAAGAGTCTGAGTAGAGCATCTGAAGTGAATTGGGATTTTACTGCCATCTACCCTCTTCCTGCTCTGGGAAAGGCTCCTGTCCTTGCAGAAGAACTATCAGAAGAGATGGATGTGTTCCCATAGTTCTGCCCCTCCAGTGCACAGCTGGGTGCCCTAGTGCACATCCATCCTCATCAGTTGTTGAAGCTAATAGAAAATAAGCTCAGACATGCTTAATTATCAGCAGATGGCAGCTAACTTTTTGTCTTAAAGCTACTGGTGCAGGTGAATCTCTCTCCTCAATAGGAGCAGTCTGTATTTCTGGAGTGGATCTTTCTCGAACTCTCTTTCTTAGATAATATATAAAGAGTTTATCTGAATATCAGGTTAGTATTCATGCAGTTAACACTCCGTGGCTTCAGTAAACTCAGATACACCCTGTTCCTACAGCACCCTTTTACTGTAATATGTTTACCTCCAAGATATATCCTTATTATTGGGATACCACTTCAGTAGATTTCTCCGAATAACAGAATAGTTGTTGTTACTGTTTTATTTATGCTGTTGAATTATTATAAATACTGCTTTACGGCCTTCCTGTGCTTTGGCTGATGCCTGCATTTATAGGGACAGAATGACATTTAGCAATATATCTTGCACCCTGGCACTTTTAATTAGTATGTCAAACTTGCGCTTGTACTTCTATTTCTATTTCTAAAGCAGAAACACTTTGCTCATAGTTTGGTGTCAAAATGCATGAAACCTCCTTGGCATAATGTGAATTAGAACCAGCAGCAAAATGAATGAATGATTAGCATTGGGCATGGATCCAGTGTTTGACATTCCACTCATTAGAAAGTCTACTCTAATTAACGTAATTGGAATCTACTGGGTGTGCCATTGATGGATTTGCTTGTCACCACAATTTTGTTTTATGTTCCATCAAACTCATTGGTGAAAACATGATGTATGCCGAGATTACCTTGTAAAGGCCCAGTTCTTCAGAGGGATCTGCAAATTACAGCCTTTTGCTCCCACATGGGAACTTAATAAAGTCAATGAGAGGCAGGGTGCATGCTAGTGAACCCCTTTGTATGATAATTATTTTCTCATAGTCAATATGAGTTATACATAATAGACATATAACCTTGCTTTTATCTAGCATCTGAGGATTTCACATTATCTCCTAAACACTGAGGAATCAATTGAGCCGCTTTTCCTAAGGCGAATAGCACCTTTTCCTACAAGGGGTCACTGGAAGTGCTCAATAAACTCATTGGGGCTACTCAATACATCATCAGACTCTGGCTGTAATTAAGTGAGCCTTGTGAAAACACTATTATAAGTAAAATGATATGCATTTTCTGACTGGTATACAGGGAATCTGATATTTCAATAACCATACAATAAATGTTTAATAAAACTAGAATGAGACCAAGAACTCTTTTGAATGAAAACTGTCTCTGCAAGTTGCCTCTTGAATAATTAGAACTACTAACTTACTGGAACGATTTTATCCTTTTATCTATAATTCTAACACAGCCATCTCAGCTCCAGCCAGGCATTTCACAAAGAACTTTTTCTTTTCAACTTGAAGGTGTACACCTGTACTGAATTTCCATCTTCTTTATATGCACATATATATATTTCATTAGACCAGGGCTCTAATAATGGTGGGTAAATAATCCATTCTTGGTCTGGAAAATAGCACTGATGTTAAATGTAATTGGAAGGTTTGATTTTCATTACACTTTTCTGGTCTAAGACATAGACTTCTGTAAACAGAGTGAAAGAAGACATACTTTAAGCTTTCAAAGCATGAAATGGTTAAATGGATACCAGCAGAAGGAAAATTTACATGATGGGGAATATACACAGACAAAGCTAAGTCTCTTTTATTAATATAGAATCTGTGGTCATACTTGGAATGAAACACGTATCCCCAGAGAAATTTAAAGAAAAATACCATTATTACTTCATGAATAATGGGCTCCAAAAGATACCATGACAATAAGTGTATTTTAGGAAACAGTATTGTTTATAGTAGTCTGTTGAAAGATTAAAAGGATTTAACATGTCATTTACATTGTCTATTTTTTCTTACAGCTTTCTAAAAACAGGTCTGTAGAATGTATTGCTTTTTTACAAAAATTTCATGAGAACAGAAATACTCTTGTCATCAGTTGTTGTGGTTATTAATATGAGACTGTGGAAAATTTCCTCTTACCTAAACTATGTTCTGTGAAACTAATTTACATTTATTTAAAATCTAGTGAAGACTTACAGATGTTGTGAAGAATGAAAAAAGTTAGAGAGGTATCTGAAGATGCTACTAGAAAGTGAAGTCGGAGGTTTTGCTGACCTTTGTGATTTATAAACTGCCGCTTTAGATGGTCTGAATTAAAAATAAGAATTGCAACAATCACATCAAAATAAAAATGGCCTCTCTACAAATCTTGGTCCAAATATATTTAAAAGAAAATAATCTGAGTATTTATATTGTGCCTGCCTCTAGAATCCCTAAAGGATTTCAGCTTAAATGAATGTAAAAATGTCTTCTCAACAAAAAACTTACTAATCCTTTGCTCACACTGAAGAGTGTGCACACCTAAGGCAGTTTGTGGTAACAAGTACACCACATAGCCAACTGTAATGTTGGACAGTGCCCAGTTTAGTTAGAATTATAAACTAGTTTTGCTAGAAAGTGAAGGTTTTGGTGAACTATGGTGAGAAACTCAAAACTAAATGAAAGGAAAGGAGCCCAAACATTTTCCAGTAGTCTTTGCAATGCATTAAATGTACAGTGAATGGGCAAGATTGCTCAAATGGAAATAAGTTACACTCTTGTGAAAAGTATAGTTTTAATAATTTCTTAAGTTTGGTGTCTCAGTAAAAAGGTGGCATCTTCTTAATAGATTTCATTCATCAAACAAAATTCAGCCTATTAAGCATCAGGAAAAATGAAAGTCGCTGAACTTTAAGCTTTCATATGCATCTTGCTTCTTCCAGTGGTGACTCTCAAATGTTTTACTTTACTGGCTATCTATGACAGTACACATTGCGTCTGGCAATTGAGAAACTGAACAAAAAAAGACATAACCCTTGTATTAAATTGTATTAAATATTGTGTTAAAAACACTGTGTTCTAAAAAGTAATTTTCCAAGTCTACGCTAGAACACTAAATAGAAAAATTAAATCACAGAAAAGAAACACAAGTTGATCTTAAAAAAAAGGAGCCAATTAAGATAATTATCCAGGAAAAGTACTTTTATTTTTTCAAGTATGTATCTGTGTGTCTCTCTGGAAATCTGCATCTTCTGAACTTAAATGTGTTTTGCAATCTGTTTGTATGTTTTTTTACTTGGAGCATATTTGTAAAGAGCACAAAGTTGCTTTTTCTCTTTAATTTCTTGTCATACACAGCTTGTTTCTGAATAATGTGTGAATTACAAAAGAATCCCAGGTCTGGATCAACTAAAGATCTATTGCAATGGTTTGCTTCATGGTCTTTTCAAGGGCTGCCACATTTTTCAAAGTTTCTGAAGATTTTCTCCTTAGGAGCATTTTTGTAGTAGGATCAAGCTCATGCTCTCTCTGCCATCAAGAAGGGGATGTCCATTTTTCTTAGGCTACTGAACCAACAAGGTCACCCACTGTGAGGAAACAGTTCCTTATCTTTCTCAGGAAAGACATCTCAGTTTCTAAATACTGGAAAGGATTTGCTCTGGAATTTTACTTTGACTTATATCAATACTGGATATTTTGAGCACACTGATGGATCTACCTATGTACAAGTATTGAATAGAACCAACACAGAAGAGCAGGATGTTGCTTTTTGGAAACAAAAAAATATTCTTTGATCATCTTAAATTCAGAAATTGTCCTGAATCTTGCTAGAGGTATATCAGAAGCAGTGTCTGAGATTTGTTTACTGAGACTGTTGATAGTTTAGGCTTTTTTCAGCTAATGCTACTGTTAAGAGAGACCTCATGAAACAGGGTATAATTTTGGGACAGCAGAAATCTAGACAATAGTGTTCATCACCCCAGCACCAAGGTGGGTGTTAGGTTTTCCACAGAGTATCAACAGAGATGGGAATCTCAGCACCTTGAAATCTGGAAAAGCACCCAACTATGCTGATTGGGGAGAGGCTAGAAATAGCCTGAGAAGTTCATAGCACAATATGAGTTTGTGCTCTTTATTGATGGTTCTTTCTAGATTACTTTTTTCTTATTTGTACTAAGAAACACAAAGAAAAATGACAGAACCTCGTCTGGAAATTTATATAAGGTATAAATATATACATCATATATAAATCTTAGTCTGGCAGTTCATATTATATATATAAGAAAGATTTCTTTTAGTAGGTTAGTCTTAGGAAAGACATCATGTTAGTGTCCCCTATAGATATTTGTCATTCCTACGCCATGATTCATACACAGTGATTCAAGATCACCTGTAAAGACAATTTCTTTTAAAATTAACTTTCTATTAACTTATTAAAACATAATGATTAAACTATGGTTAATAATTTGTAATCATGATTCATTAAACCAGTACTTCTAATCCAATTGTGGAGCGTAATCCGTCTTGCTTGTCATCAAGACACATAGGGTAAAATTTATCTTAACATTTTATAGATGTATAAATAACAATAAATGTATGTGACTTAGTCTTTTCTTACAGTGTTTCACAGCCCTTCTTTTGTCCTAACTACCCCTCTTCCCTCAGAGAACAAAAGACTTGTTCATAGATTCACAGGAGATGGGTATCAAGCTCACATGGTTCAGAACCCAGAAGTTAGCCTGGAGCAGCAATAGGTGTTTAAATAAGTCACTATATTGCATCACTGAAAATTGTGATTCCAATATCACAAATTCTGGCTTCACAACACTGTAATTCTTGGTTTGTACTAAACCCATAATATCTGCTACATTCTGAATCCACATCCATTTTAAGCCTATCTTGTAACCAAACTGGCACACAAATGGGACCATTTCTTTTCCCAAGTACCATAAATTCAATTTCTGCTGTTTTAGACAGACTTTTTTTTAAAGAATGTGACTAGTAACCATTTTTATATTTTTTTCAAACTTTGCTTAATATGTTTTAAGTTAATGTCTTCCAATTTAATATACTTTTGATAGTAAAATTTGTAATAATACATTTATGACGTGTTACATCTTACACAGCTAATCACAGATAAATGAACTTTTAACCTCTTAGTTACAATAGGTATTGTACAGTAGCAATCTTTTTTGTGTAGCTGTTTAGGAGGCTACCTGCATGGTTAAATGGAGAATGGTAGGCAAGCACTGGGTGAGGTGAATTGACCTTGCTCTGCAACAGGGGAGACAGGACATCTCAGAGCCACCTCACATAGTCTACTGTTGTGCTTTTTCCATTTCCACCAGTCTGAGGAGAAGGCAGAGCAAAATATGCTTATCTGAGATAGGCGTCTTAAAGAGTGTATGAGTGACACTACATTGATTTGTGGTTCCTAACACATGAAGCCAGTCTGCATTTTCTCAACACCTCCAGTCAGCATGTGCTACGTGAACTGAAAGTTAAAAAAGGGTAGAGAGTAAGTGAAATTATACTTGTAGGATTACACCCCAAAATAGTATTAGCAGGTTTTCTTCCAAACCATTCTGTAAGTGCCAGGTTCAAACAGCTGAATAAATAGCTTTTTTTTTTTTTTTACCAAGATAAATATATAAGGTTGGGTATGGTGAATTTGTGCCTGCTTGGATGAAAAACTGGGTCAAAGTACTATTCTTAACCACAGATGACATGCTACTGACTGGTTGAAAATCCATTCTCATCTATATGTCTTTGCCCATCAGATTTTGAACTTTGGTCCTGAGCAGTTTAATTTAAATTGGTCTCCTTAAAACAACACCACTTATTAAAGCTCTGCGTAGCAAGTAGCACTTATACCGCAGAAGTTGCATTGTGTGCAGCATATAAAGAATTTTTGTAGAAAAGTCTGTTTATCTCATCAGAGTGAAATTATATCTGTGCAGACATAATGTGCAATAGATATATAGATACATATATGCACTATCATGTTGCGTGTTATATTGCACTTTACAAATTGCCCTAGAATTTAAATAATAATTTTCAGGATGACATACTGCCAACAAAAACATGGCACCATAGCTTAAAACTTGGTATTATTTTGTTATTTCAGTTTTTTCTTCTTTTAATAACGAAAGAAACAATATTGATTTTGGATGTAACCATGAAAGAATGATGATTAAGAATTACAGAAATCTTTTGTCCCTGCAAGGTCCTTATAGCTCTCATGAAATTTTGAACTAGTGTACTTTGTTACCTCACAAATCATTAATATAGGCCAGCAGTAAATTGTGGGTTGGCAGACTGCCCAGCATAGCACCAAGATCAAGCCTCTGCTTTCTAGTAAATTAGAACCCAGCTCTTTATATCAGGAGTACACACATTTATAGAGGCATTAGATGTGAAATAATCTTTCATTTGCCATTCGCTTTTCTACATGGCCAGCTTTAAACTAGGTCATGTAAAGGAAGTTATTTGTGGAATCAGGAAAAACTACATGAAATAGACCTGTAAGGTACACTCAGCAGCAAGGAGGATTTGTTGAGATGCATCTGAAGCAGCACCTGAAAATGACCTTAACTCTTAATTGCACAATTATTATATGTGTGAATCACTATATGTAAGAACACAGGGCCACACATTTTATGTGGGTGATCACAGAACATGAGAAGACTGAATCCAGTTGAAGAAGTGGGAGTAGGCCTCTAGGTAGAATGACATATTAATGAAATCAAAGCACTGGGATGAAGGGGGGGGGGGGGGAATCACACTTTTTAATTGTTGGAAACACTTTAATACATTACTTGTATTCTAGTGATTATCAGCAATTTCTTAATCACAGTTTGTGTAATTACTTGCCATTTGCCTGCATTTAAAAAGAATTAGCTCAGATTGTTTCTAGCAAGTCAACAACATTACTTAAAAAAAGTAGTTAAACAGATAGACTTACAGAATTGCTGATAGATTGTCTTTTGTGATCAGTAACTGTGAATATATTTCATAGCAGCCTGTTCAGATCAGGTAGTTATGAAACAAAGAGCAACGATTTCCCAAAATTGTTCCTTTCCTTTGAACTTTGCTGTATTTTAGTGGTCTTCTGGATGTAGCTTTCTTCTCAGTATTGTCACTTTAATGTATATCTCTTAGGGACATAAAGATGGGGCATGAAGAGAAAGCAAGTGATATTATGGCTGCTGTTAAAGTCCATTTGCAGCTAGTGATAATCTGGGAAAGACAGTCACAGAAGATGACTCCAAGGGAGCTTCACAGGTTTTCAGTCATCTGTGTACTCTTCCTCTTAAATTAGTTCTGTGTCTTCTGCAAGTCTGTCCTTTTTGTTGGGCGTAGGCAATTACTGACAATAGTTCTAACCCACAGAGATAATTCTCCAAGTAACATCTTGTCTTCTCAATGAGAAAGTAACCTCTGATACCTTTGATGCTTAAGCCTGCTAGTTGCTTCCACTTCACTCTCACTTTGTAAAAGGAGTATGCTCCTAATGACTGATACCCACAGAACAAATGTTCTAATTAGGAGTGAAAATTGCCTTCTCAGGATAGCCTGTATTATCCAGTCACTCAGATACCTCTTAAATTCCTGGAGCCATTGAGGGAAGGCTAGGGGACAGGTTTCCCAACTCCATGCTGCACCATTGGTGCGGAACAAACAGCTGTGGAGTGGCAAGCAGGGAGGCAGAGGGTGTGTGCTGTACACTGGCGGACGTAGGCAGACACTTAAAAATGCTTCATTTTTCGGAACAGATTAACCGGTCTTCCATTTTGGTGCTAGTATTACTAAGACTTGAAATTAGGTATAATAAGCTCACAAGTGATTAAGTGGATACAAATAAAGTCAATGGAACTACACCTGCTTATACCACCTTTGAGTTTGGCAGAGTGTAATTACTCCAAATATTATTGTAAAATCACCCTTTCATGTGTGTGCCCAAAGTTGGATGTATACAGATACAGGCTCTCTGGGTGGCTGACAGAATGGGCCTTCTTAAAGTGCTACAAGCATTTCATATACAAATATTTTCTATGGTTTCCCTCCTCAGACTGAATAATATTGCCACAGCCAACATAAACATGTGACCTCACCAATAGGTGGAAAATGGGGACTGAGATGTGAAAAAAACCCTCTAAAAATTTTGACTCCAAGAACAAAATACTGAGATTTTTGCCTTAGATAAGACAAATAAACAAATCTGAAAGCAGGCCATTGCACATAAAATCTAGGAAAACTTAACTTTTTAATGAGGTCTAGATTTTTGTGCCATTTTATAACCAATATGAGGCAAAAAAAATCAGACAGGGAGACTGCAGCTATAGGTGGCATAGCGAAGTTTGGAGCCCAGATTGCTGCTTTCCCTCCCCCATATCTCTGAAGCCTGGGCTTCTAACTTTGCAGGCTACTTGGGTCTTCAGGACCAGAAAACGTACTGGATAGCAGCAGCAACAGTGTCTGTGGGAGCTGAGAGGCTTCCAGGAGCTTTATATCCTTTTGGTACCATCTCTCTAATCCTTCTTTGCCACAGCTTTGGCTACATCAAGCGTGTAATCCACTCTCCATGTATTCCACCTTCATGAGGGAGCATCAAAGTGTCTGCTTGTTCCAGTTTCTTCTCTCAGCTAGACACTTCAGGTGTGAATCACTTTTTCTCCACATATTTTGCTAGATAAGAAGGGAAGCAACAGGAATATTTGCTAAGTGGAAATGTCAGTAGTTTGATTATAGTGTAGATGACCAGGTCCGGCACTCAAGCAGACCACTAATGTTTTATTGCTCTGGTTTGGTTTGAATTCAAGACTACTTATCAGAAATGGCCTTTAATTGAGAAAAAAAAGTGTAGGTGATGAGATGACAAGGTTATAAATGGAGTGCACTGTATATAAAAGGAAGAATACCAAATTACCCAAGTAGAGCCAACCTCTGCATTTTTGTACATTCACAAAGTGTGGTAAAACATCATTAAAAATGCAGCACATGAGAAAAACAATGCTTGGACAAGGACAACACACTGGTGGCATCATCTCAAGTGTGGATTTACATCTGTTTCAATGAACTGGGGATCTGATAGCACTTAATGTAAGTGTAAGCAAATAAAAAAGAGCTCAGAAGAAAGGGTTTATAAAGAAGTTTATAATAAAATGTAAGTTTATTTTATGTATTATATTGCTGAAAATGAATTCAAAACTCTTAGAAAGTAACATGAGAAGTGTGTAACTAAGGAAGGAGTAAATCAGATGCTACAAACATTTAGAAGATTTTTGGAAACATTTAGAAAAATGTTGAAGTAAAATTTACATATTTACACAAGGCCGGAATACATGATCCTATCTGATTTAATTTTCTTGGAGACCATGAGTAAAGACATACTTCTGGTTATATTAAATGCATAAGCCTATGAATACTGAAAGTACACACATAATGGAAAAACACAGAACTAGGCAATTATTTTTGAGGGATTGATTACCATTATCATGGAGTGATAAATGAGTCTGCAATGATAAAACCTATTTATTCTGTGCTGTATACTAGTATTCAAGAGGTTAAAAAGCAGCAATAACACAACACAATAGCATGGAGAATAAATAATCTACTTTGAAGGATTGATTAAAATAAATTTTCAAAAAAATTATCATTTTTAGACAATGTCAGTTCATTTGAAAGAGAGGAAAGGTATAAAAGGTGATCAAGGTGCTAGGAGAAAGAGTTTGGCAGTTCAGAGTGGAATTGTTCCAACTAATAAAAATATTACGAACTAAGACTACAAAAGAGTTTAGCAAAGTAGAACATATATTTGCTCTAGAGTTTGTCATGAATATTAGTATTCAGCAGTGCTGGGCTATAGGAGACAGTGATAAATCAGGCAAGATTTGGAAAAGTCTCTGAAATCTCTATGTGAATCTCTGAGAATACAAAGCAGTGCAAGGAGGGACAAGTGCTGACAGGAACTACAGTACATGAGGAAAAGATGTATGTTGAACACAAACTCTTAGAAACCTAATTTTCCATTTTTAATTTAAAGTAAAATAAATCATTTTCACAAAGGTATAAGAAAGCTGGCATGAGAAAGTTTCCTCTTAGTTATCTGTATAGGACAGAAAATAAAAGCTGGGTCTGCAGGAGTAACTGTTCTCTGCAGTTAGCCTTTGTAATGCAGCAGCCTTACCTTGTCTGGCAAAGCCTGCACCAACTCATTAGGCTCAGAAAACTTTCTTGGCTTTACCTGACTTGCTTTTGATACACAGCAGCCCTAAATGAAACTGCATTTCTGAATTTGACAATTAATGGCACTAAAAATTGGCTCCAGTTTGTACCCCCAACAGCAGTATCCCTAGGGAGTCACATTTGCCCCCTTCCCAGGTCTCTGTCATCAGCTGAAGAAAAGCTGGGTTCCCCGGCTCCAGACTGAGTTGTACCTGAGCCCTTCAGGCGCAGGAGAAGCTGAGGACCCTGCTTCCTATGTGTGCACTGTCTCCTCCCCTTGTGTTCAGGCAGCAGGATAACTATTAGTGACACTGCCAAATTAAAGATATTGAGAAGTGTTCACCTCAAGCTGAGACTCTCAATACCTATGATATTTAATGTAGATTTTATTGATGGTGTGTTAGATACCAAATAAAATATCTGATTAAGGATTGAATTTCAAGGAGGTAGGATAAACCATATTACTATAATATTTGAGATGGAGGAGATAATTTGAAGATTATTCACTGCTTCTCTGGTAAGAATAACTATGGGTACCACAATAAAAAATATCATAGTTTCATTATGCAGTGTAGTCAAATATCAGTATAATGTCTCTTATGTTGTGATATGAGCATTTCTGCATTATTTAATGTTGAGGCAGAGAGATGAATGCATTTTTTCCTCTCACCTTTATTGTTCTGTCAGTAAAATCCTGCTGCCAAACAATGGGGCAAAAATTTGACACATTCCAGTTTCCAATGGAATTTGATTGCACACTGATGATACTTAGAAATATATTTTCAAGATGGGGCAGATTTGAGAGAAAATATTGGATAAAATTATGAGGCCTGGATATCTTTCTTGGCAATTTATTAGCTGTTCCAAAAGGAAATATTTCCTCTGACTAAGTCTATGAAAGAAACCATCCCAATTACAGGATGCCAGTTAGATATTAGTGATAAAAGTGCATAGTAATGAGCATGATGAATAGAAAGGGAATTTATTAGCTGTCTTTTTTTTTTTTTTTTAGTTCTGGAAAGACAAATGGAATTTTGTATCAAATGAACAGTTTCACTAATCAGTAGTATAATTTAATACATTTTATCTAACAGTCTACATCTTATTTAAAGGGTGGTTTTTTCCCATCACCTATTCAAACAAAAAAGCCAACCCTGAATGCTATGTATATATATGCATATATATATATGCGTTGTATTTCCCTGAGTAGAGAGCAAAATATGGACATTCATTTCAGTGTTTTGGTAGCACTGAGAAACTCAGCTCATGGAACCCACTGTGCCAGGGCTGCAAAGTGACACTTGAGGTTGAGAAGAGAAGAATCATGAAAAACTGAAGTCAAGTCTTCAGAAGAAAGCAGAATATATATGCGTTTCTCCGTTTAAGGTTTTCTAAGAAAGCAAGCTGTCACTCAAAAGTGAAGAGAGAGAGACAAGATGTATTTTCAGAGTTATGGTCTAACCAGGACCAAATAGAGAGAGGAAAGAATATAGAATTAGTTAAAAAAATTAAATCCTACTTTCCAGTACAGAAAGCATAAGTACTATTTCTCTTTGGACCAGCCAAATGCAACATGCTGTATTACCAACAAAGTGACAATGTGTATTATGAATATTTTGGTTAAAACAAGAAGTGATCTGAGCCTTTGGCCATCCTTCAAACAAAATTGAACTCAAACCTTTGACATTTCAGTTACATTGTCTCCTGCCTCATCCTACATTTCTCATGGTGTAGTGGCAAGCTGAAATGCCCAGAGGTCTGATATTCAAAAAGGGCAGCGATAGGCACCTTGCCACTTCCTGCTGGACTACGGATTTGTCAGAGAAAGAAAGTTAAAGCTGTGGGGAGGGGGTATTTTCCCCTTCAAGGCAAATATTGTTGGTAGGGAGAGGGCAGGCCCTTTCTCCATGATGCATGATAACCTCCAAGGAGAGCATTGATGATGGATGACTGCCAAACTTCCCTGAAAGAATGTTGCTATGCCCTAAAGAAAGAACAATACCACACTCACCCTGAATTCACAGCAAGTTCATCTAATTTAGATACAATAGACCTAACAAAGATTCCACCAATAAAAAGCCAATGTATTTTCTATATTCCACTATACCTAGGTGGAAGAAAAGCAGCAAAGTATTACACAAATGTTTCCCCCTGGATTTGAAAAATTCATTCATTGAGTTTCCTCTACCAAATAAATCCAAGACATTTTCAGTTGGCTCTAACAAAACAGAATCCTATCTGCGGTTTGCAGTAATGTATCTTTTTAAACTTATGAGAAATATTTACTGGAAAGATACCAGGTATTCTGTGAATAAAAGTATATTAATAAATTACTGAAGATTATTGAATGATTCAAGATGAATTGTCTGTTTATATCAGTGATGCCACTATGATTAATCCAAATCTCCTGCTAGGTTTAAGAGGACAGAATTAGAGATATAACTACAAGAATCCTCTTGATCCACAGTTAGTGTGTCAATAGTTGTTGCATCCTTTAGCTAAATGAGTGGGGAACTGTTGTACAGAGAATTAAAGTACTTCGGCTATTTCTGCGTTCTTTTCCCCACAGTAATGGAGTTCATACAAATTGTTAAAGATGTGACAAATGGGAAGGCTGTAATGTTTCTGATACACACACACACTCATGTGCACACACATGTAACACCATTTTTCTGATTAGGAGGATTGTTTACATTGATAGAGGAATACCTCGGGTCTTATTCAGATGCTTTCATAAAATAATTAGGGTGCTTGTGTGTGGAAAGGGAATGCTTCATTTGTGTGAGCAAGAGCTTTGTATTTAGATGCTAACAGACAGAAGCTGATCTTAAGGCTCAGAGAAAGTCAGCATACACTCACAGAGGGTCAGCTAGAAACTACAGGTGGATCCATGAGAAGTGTCCATACCTACATTTTGATGAAGTTCTGACTCAAAAGCTTTTTTTTTCATACTTTCTGGACCAAAATTTTAGAACAAACCAGCAACTCAAGTGTTTGACAAGAAGTCACAAAATCTGTATTCTGCTTCTATTTGTCATCAGTCTTGTACAGCTTAAAGCAAACAGTTTAAAAATCAGTGTCTCTTTTCTGTAACCTCTAACACAAAGATTGAAAAGCACTAGGAACATGAAAAGAGGGTAAGCTAAATTGCTGATATTTGTAAAAGATTTGAAAACTTCAGCGAGGAGCCCTTATAAAATTACAAAGTATTGGTGGCTATATGATAAATTAAGGAGAGAGTCACATTCCTAATGAAGTGGCAAAATTGCTGATGAATAAACACTCATTGATTTTTTTGGTGGGGTTTAGACTCATTAAAAGAATAAATTACAAGTTTATTAAATCCTAAATTTTTCATTTTACATAAACTGAAATGTTTTTGTGCAGAAAGTTCAATGTTCTTACAGAAGCACAAAATCAAAATTAAGTCAAGCGCATGAATGACTAATGAAAGTATTATCCTAAATATTGTTTCTATCAATGCCTCTCCTTATTCTCTTGACTGTTGCATTTGTACATAATTTTTTTTTTGAAATGTGGTCATTAATAATTTTCTTTCATTGTCAAAATGAGTATTGATTTACTTCTGAAGTTTAGTTTATTTCACATTACTGTTAGCATCAAACAAGTTAACAGAATGCTATTGGCACTACTGAAAGACAAATGTAGGATTATGGCCACTTATTATCTTGAGCAACCATGCAGGCTAAGCTTCAGTGAGTCCTATACAGGGAGCAATATTAACACATTAAATCTGATGTGAAGACCAGATATGGAAGAAAAATAATAAAATTATTCTTATTTCCTGAAGAACAGTGGCTTATGTGAATATACTGTCTTTCTGCCTATGCTTTCCTGTCTTCTGCCCAGGAATTTTTGACTCATTTGGCCTGCTAACAAGGACATTCAGTAGCAGGTGACCATGGAAAAGTGAAGGAGGGCTCTGAATGTCCCTTATGATGGTTCTAGGTGGGAGAACTTTGTGGGATCCTTGCTGACAAACTCATGTGTTGAAGAGAGAGATGATGGCTCCTAGGGGTTGTGTTTTGCCACCATGTTCCAATAGTCACCATCATAATTGACTAGCATGAAGGAGATTTCTCTTTCCTCTAGCAAGGAAAGCAAGGAAGCACTTGAGCATTATGTGTTGTAAAATATAATATAAGCAAATTAATTTTATCTGTGCAACTATAACACAGAAACTCTACTTAGTACAAACAGGATCAATAGTTTCAAACAATAGCAAATTTATTCCCAATGCTGGTTCAATATTTTAATGATTGTAATGTAAGAGAGAAATCACAGAGTTGTTTCAAGTTGTTTATTTCTGTGTGTCCTGATTTTAGTGAAAATGCATTCTCTACCGTTAGATGCTGATACAAAACCTGTAGTGCAATGTACAATAGAGAGGGTCAACTTAAACAAGCTAAAAAATAGGACATGTGACAAGTATCCTATATTTCAACTGGTGTTTTGAGAGGGATGAAACCCTCTTACGCTGAGCCCTGAATTTGAGCTGAAGGCAATGACTCCTATACTATGCACCACTCTGGTATTATTTCTGTTCTGCTAACATTCTTCTGCAGCTTTCTATAGCGACAGGAATATATCACAGGGGTCAGCACTCTGGTTATCTTGAGCTCATTCAAATGACTCCTGAGTATATGTACATTAGAACAGAGCTTTCCAAAAGATTCTTTTGAAATTATTTTTTAAAGGGATAAAATTTTACTATTTCATTATATTAAACACAGGAAAATGTCACATAGAATTTACTGTCATCAGTATGTGTGGTAAATCTTCTCATATTCTCAATCATTTGTATATTTTAGGGAATTAATTTAATCAAATGTTCATTAGCGGTAATAATTAACTATAGCAAAGTTCATCAGACAACATATATGTGTTGCCAAATGATCACCATGATGTTCTTTTGACAGGGTTGTTAAAGCACAAATGTTCGTGCATTTTTATGCAGACATTTCACCACCACATGACACATTGGCTATAAATCTGCATTTACAGCTCTATAAGCTACAGATGTACTAAATATTATGGAAATACATTTTGCTTTAATAAATTGTATAGTTTGGGATTATAAATGCATATTCAATTACTGTATAGATTATTTATTATTTTTTAATAGTAGTTATTTCTAAAAATATCCTAAAAATTGTCCACAGGAATGATGTGTTTACTAATGTATCAGTGGATTGAAAATCACTCCTTTTCTGGAAGCCTGCATATTTTATCAGGAGTGGCATGGCTTGAAATCCTTGCTGCCTGGAAAAGCACAGCTTTTGTAGTTAGGGCATATGGCTTGGGAGAAGTGTAATCAGTCACTTTACTACAGGTTTCCTGTGACTTTGGGTGACTTGTCTGTCAATGGTTCAATCCCTTATATATAAAACAACAATAAGAGCTTCCTTTCTGAAATACTGTTTGCTTTATGAATTTACATTTTGGGGTGGGAAGGGGGGAATATCTTGTTTCTCCAAGGCTTAACAAAATGAGGCCATATTCTTAGTTGAGGCTTTTAGATAATGTCATGCTATATAGTAATAATATAATTATTATTGCTTTGACAAAACCATTAATTTAATTGCTCTTTCTGATTCTTGAGAGTGCTGCTGGCTCCTGAGCATTCCATCCTCCAATCAGGCAGATGAAAACAGAACAGAAAGTTCAAAATAAATCCCTGCTAAAAATGGGAGGAGGTTCTCTGCTTCCCTTTCTCCAGTGCTTAATATGTTTCCATACATTTCTGGGTAAAAAAGTCTTACATGTGCAGACAAAGCCTTGCTTTTATTTCAGAATATTTCAAGAATATTTCTTGATGTTAAATTAAAATTTGTCAATTATGCTGGAGGATAGTGACAGTGTGCAATTAATGCAGCTGCCAAAAGTGTGTATGAGGAATTAGTGGCAGCTAATAACCTGAGAGACAGCAGAACTATGTCGTTGGACATTTTTCAAAAGTTAAGGAAAGATGATAACCCCTGAGACATCATAAAGAAGTTTCAGAAGGACAGCTAGGTCCACCTCAGGCTGTCTGTGTCAAAAATTACCAGAAGACTGAAAGAGCTGGACATAGGCATGGGCTCATAACCAAAATTATTTGCCTTAGTTGTGCTTTTTTTTGAGTGAAATCTCTGTGTGGACTTGGAGCTGGGAAACCCCGTGTAGCAAATGTGCCTGCAGTGTTAATTGAAACACAGCCAAAGAAAGCCAAGTATATTTGGCTTAAACCTGTACTGCTCCTTCAGAGTATAGTGACAGGTTCATCTGCACTTAAATTCTGGCACTGTTAGAACTGGAAATTTAATATATGAGTTTCCCTTAGCTCACCCCCCAGAGGCAAAGATACATCATGGCTCTTCAGTGCACATTCTGTTGTATTAGAAAACCTCGCAATACCCAGACACAACATGGAAAAATCAGACTAGGGAGAGTTCTTTGGCTCTACATTTTCTTGCTTTTGTTGGTATGAGTCAGAACCGCTAATTGAGTGTAGTTTTCTTTTTGAGACGTTTTACAGTCTTGCAATGTTGTTTTTCATGGTAGAGTCAGTGTACTGGAGTGCCGGCCAAGAATAACAATTAGCTACTTAGCCTGTCCAGTTCTTACTCAAGCTGGAGTGTTAGATCAGCCTTTCAGACAATGGTGACAACATCTCTATTAGAGTTAGGGCCTGGTTCAGTGAAAAGGGTCACAGGCATCTGTGTTAAGTCATCTCACCAAGTCTTTTCCTTTTTATTACACTTCTTGTATCATCCCACTGTCAACATGGAGCAAACCAGCAGATCTCAGGTGTGTTCTTGGGAGACTTTCCCACTTTCACTCACCACAGCAACAGCATATGAGGACAAATGTTTGATTTTTTTTTAAAAAGCCCAAACGAAAATTCATGATGCGGGTTTTATGAAAATGTGAGGCATTCCTTTAAAATTAACTCAGAGAAAAACCTACAGTTTCAGAGCTCTCGAAAGAGTGGATAATGCTCACAGATTGACTGTTGTTCTTCTCAGGTTATCAGACAGAAATCCATTCTTTCACTCTGGCAAAGGAATGTAACATTAATAATTCCTGTTAATTGCTATCATCTTTCATTAGGATTTTTCTGTCAGCATGTGTTGTGCAGCAACTGTATGGACCAACTGTGTTTCTAGTTTGAAGCAGTAAAATGTTACAAATGCTAATTGATTTCAAAGGATTTAATTTTTTTACTTAGAAGTCTGGGAGGAGAGAGAGGAGAAAACAAGTGAACAGGTAGGAAAATGAAAATATTAGATGTGCAATCTCCTAACTGACAATACCAGAGATGTATGCATAATGCAGAGTCCAGGACCTTCCTTTTATGTTATTCTATAGAATCAGATAAGGAAACATATTGTGCAATAGTTGAGACCCAACTATTTAAGCTGCAGACTGAGCCGAGTTAATTTAGCTTTTAAAAAGAATAAAATAATTTAAATCTATGGAAGCCTACAAGCAAAATGATCACTTGGTTTATTAGGTCTTGTCCTGCCTGACAACTAAAAGTTCATAAATTTTGCAGAGTGAAAACAGAGTTAAATGTAGTTGTATATCACTTTCTTCTTGCTGAAGACAACCTACTCTACTTCCCCTAAGCAGGAAGACCTATGTTACTGAGTTACTCTTTTGATGTATTTCAGGAGCATCTGGTTGCCAGTTACTGGCTGAAGATAATGATCAGTGACATTTTCACCTGTTCCTCTTCCACTTCCCTGAAGTTTCTAGCTTGTCCAATTACAAGGCTTTGCCCTGTCCCCCATAGGCAGAGGATAAAGAAGCAGCCCTTCCACTGGGAAATTAACACTTAAGTCACCTGTTTTTCAGGCTGCATCTTGGCTGGATGTAGGTTATTAAAAAGGAACGTTTTCTTTCACCTTTGTTTTGATTATAGAAACCTCACGTTTGATCACCAAGCATCCTAGTGGGAAAATATTGTGGTCTTACATAAGAGGCCAAGGAAAGCAAAATGGGGAGACATAAAGAAATAAATAATACTGTAGGGGGCTGTAGAAGTAGGGACTAATCAACCCATAAACATAACCGTGCTTCCAATCTGTAATATAGTATATATGTTCCCAAAATTTCCTCCCTTTTTTTTTTTTTTTGAGATTCCTTCATGTGGTTTTGAAAGTAAAAAAATTTCTTTTAAGAGGAAACTGTGTTTTGTGGAAGGAAACAAGTATGGGTGAGATACTTCTAGAAATATGGATAATTCCATACTATTTGTTTTGTACAGTGACAGAACCTGTAAACAGCTCCCTGCTTCTAACAAATGAGCTAAATTCTTAATGGGTGTTACAATAATGAATGCATAGAGAAGCACATATCTCATTGTCATGGTTTAACCCCAGCCAGCAACTAAACATCACACCACTGCTCTCTCACTCTCTTCTGATGGGATGGGGGAGAGAATTGGAAGGGTAAAAGTGAGAAAACTCACGGGTTGAGATAAAGACAGTTGAACAGGTAAAGCAAAAATCACACAGAAAAACAAAGCAAATCAGGGAATCCATTCACTACTTCCCATTGGCAGGCAAGTGTTCAGTCATCTCCAGGAAAGCAAGGCTTCATCCCACGCAATGATTACTTGAGAAAAAAAATGCCATAATTCCAAAATTGTGCATGTCCCCCACCACTTCTTCCCCCAGCTTTATATGCCGAGCATGATGCCATGTGGTATGGAATATCCCTTTGGTCAGCTGTCCCAGCTGTGTTCCCTCACAACTTCTTGTGCACCCCCAGCTTACTCACTGATGGGGTGGTGTGAGGAGCAGAAAAGGACTTGGCTCTGTGTAAGCACTGCTGAGCGATAATGAAAACATCTCTGTATCATCAACACTGTTTTCAGCACAAATGCAAACCAGACCCTTATACTAGCCACTATGAAGAAAATTAACTCTGTCCCAGCCAAAACCATCATACTTATTTTTATTGTTACCAAAATAAGAGCATAATCAAACAAGCAGTTAAAGTATGTAAAAACTACAATTATTATCATCTATCACCCCCATATGATGGCAAGTACATAGAACATAGAGAAACACTCATATGCCCTCAGGACAAGCTTCACAAAGACAGGTGCTGATAATGAAAGGCATGCCAGGATTATTTTTCAGGGAAAACAAGATAGGAATTTCTGTGAGAAAATAAGTTTTAGGGGGAGTTAGAAGGTGATAAAAGGTGGGTGTGCGGAGGACATGAATTGGTTTGTTTTAGCTTCAAGAAGGGGTGTTAGAGAATGTAATAAAGGATGCGAATGAGAATGAAGAATTAAAAAGAAAAATAATCCTGAAATGAAACTGAATAGACAGCTTTATTGTGTGATTTATAATGAAGGTTTGTGGATTTCAAACAGGAAATGATCTTGAATTTGATGTTGTTAAAAAAGTAAAAAGGAAATTGATAAGAAGATTCAAGTAGTGATTTGATATGATTGAAGCAGGATAGCTGGAGATAATTTTATCAGTGGTGTTTTATACAGAGACTCCCAGGAATGGAGAGCTGTGATAACAGAGAAGGCTGATGAAGAAGGTTTTATTAAGTTATATCGGTCATGTTGAGAGAACACAAGATGAGAGAACCAAATTTTTAGCAGCTGCCATTCAGAGATGAGAATGAGAGTTGCCAATGCTGGACAAGACAATGTGCCAAAATTATTCCAGTCCAATTTATTGCAGCTTCCACAAGAGCTAAGCTTTTTCTTTATTCCCAGTCTCATTTGAGGAAGAGGGTTCATTAAATATGTTCACCAATATCTACACAGGTAATGAAAATGGTGTGTTTCTTAGAAAGGCTTTGCAGGAATGTACATAGCATCAGATCATTCCTTCCCTGGAGAAGGGAGGATTTAGTGAATAGCGCAGAGGCAAATCTTGTATAGTCGGCTTAATCTTACAGACTTTCTTTCTTTCTGTCTTTGGCTGTTGGGTTTTTTTCTGGAGGGGTTCCCCCCTCCCCCAGGGATTAGGAAAGAAAATAAATGTATACTCACTTGAATCAGGAACGTCGGGTTTTGAGCCAAGTTCTTTCCGACCTTCATATTCATTTGAGACACTTATGCTCACAGGGAGGCTGAATATAATGGTCATGGATCCAGTGAAGAGAGAACTTCATACCACATTATTTTATAATGCATATTTTCTTTCATAATCACAGTGAAATATAGGAAATAAAAAGGTTGAGCTAGGTCTTATGAGTCATAACCAAAATGCAGAGCAGCCTACACATGTGCAGAGCTTGTAGTTTTAGAAGTTATGACTTCACCTCTAATTTTTAGGTCATATAGATGATTTTCCCTTTTTTTTCTTGAAAATGTGCACTTGCGTAATGCAGAGGCACATCTCTGGTGCCTGTGAAAAGTGTCAGAATGACAGTTCTGCAGGGCAAAAGTAGGTCAGTTCTGTGCAGAAAGAACAATTTGGGAAGCAGCATAAAATCTTCCCCTGCCCTGCCATGTTCCAATTAAAGATGGACCTAGTCTAATGCCTCCAAGGACAGCCAGTAGAGATCAGAAGGAAATTCGCAGGGCTGCTCCTGGCCTTCCTGCTGGGGCTGTGAGAGTGGTGGCATCAGGCAGTTGCTGTGGTGGACCTGTGCACACCTGTGCCGCAGCCTGCAAAAGTTACCAGCTTGTTGCACTTTTGGCAGAAGGCACAAAGCATCCTTTCTTTTCTGAGGTATTCAGTATTTGATTCACTGAAATCTGAAAAGGAAATGAGAGCAGGAAGAAAATTGCAAGGACATGCAAGAAACCAAAACATTTTTGCAACCTTTTTTATTCCTAGTAACTTTTTTTTTGTTAATGCCAAACATGGTGACATTATGTTCACATCAAACATGTGCTGTAAAATTGCACTTGTCAAGAATTTTGTCTGGCAGAAATGCAGAGGAGGAGATGCTGAGCCAAGAAATGTTTCTTCTTTTCTCCCTCATAAAATGTATAGCTCAAGAATAAGTGGAAGTCTGTTCATTCTGTTGTATTAGCATGTGAGGGACTGTCAGTTTTTGCAGTACATACCTTCATTTTCGGATGGTTTTAAGTTAGCAGTGGATGTTTGAGAGGGGCTGAAATCAAGCATTAAGAAAAGACACTGAAGATACAATACAGCTTCTAATAGCACATTGCTTTATGGAGCAAATAAATGTCTTTCCGATATCTGACTTGCAGTCAAACTGCAAGTTTTTGAAAGCAGGGACAGCCTCTTCATTCTGTAGGAGCACACAACCCATCTGAATCCATGGTCAGAACCAAAAAGACAGTACAGGAAGATAACAGTAAACTGAGAAGCTGTATAGCAAATGACTTGTGCCATGTAATATTTACATGTATCAGAGATGTCTCCTTTCCTCTACTGCTATTTACAGACACAACAAATTCTATGCTTGGTAAGGCTGTTTCATCCAGTGGTAGTATCTCTGTAAAAAAAGGCACAGAACATGAACATGTATTAACTTATGGCTGGAGAGAACAAAGAGAGCAGTGCCCAAATTGTCTCACGTTCCTACAGTGGAAGGCATTGTACCCATCTTCAGAGGACCCTCTACAGGGGTTGCTGTGGCCCACCAGACATCTCCAGCCATAGGGGATTTGACACAATCCTAAAAAACATCCTGACTGGACAAATCAGCAAATCCTGACAATGGAAACTTCCTGAGAAGCTCAAATAAATATAGTTTTATGGTTTTGTGCCTGACAATATCAGCAGACTACAACTCTGAGATAGCTATGTCGTCTGTGGACAAGTATGGATTGAAATTTTCGTTGCAATTAACTAGAACTAGATTTTTCATAGAGCTGCATTTCACTCATGATGAGTATCTGTGATATATATTACAGTATTATTTTCCTTGGGGGACCAACTGTCCTCTCTACTGGTTTGTTTTACAGGCTTAACAATGCTTAGGTTTAGCCCCCAGAGTATTCCATTTAAACACATTCATAGTTTTCCAAATATTTTGCAGGGTAGATTATAGCACCTGAGCAATAAAATCACAATAACTGTTTCTAGCTGGGTGAGA
>NW_010180582.1:10055-15027 GCF_000695765.1 Mesitornis unicolor | reverse complement strand
AGGAAAGCACACATTACTGTTAAAAAGTAATAATTAAACTGCCTCTGTTCTATCCAGAAGCACAGACTCATTATAAATAAAGATAAACAAGTGCAATACAAACCCCCCAAACATTTATTCTTTTTTAATGGACTTTTAAGTCAGTTTCTCTAGTTGTTGATGAATGTAATAAAATTAAATTAAATTAAAAGAAATGTCAAGAAGAAAACAAATTTAAAATTAACAAAGCCCACCATAAATTTGCAATTATTTGTCCATTAAAGGTCTTGAAGAAAGTTCATTTCAGCAAGGATTGAATTGACATTATTGGAGCTTTAGCAGGAACAATTATTATCATTGCAAATTACTTAAACTATTAAAGTGAGAATAATTCAGAAATATCATTAGCAGTCAAATAACTTAAAAAAACTTGTTTTCTTTCTCCTTTGTTTAATTTAAACTTAATGTCTGCTTATTCTCACACAAGCAGAAAATGCTGATAAATAATTCCAGAGCATGCCTAAACATCTCCCTTCACAGCTAGCTTCTAATTTGATCTCAGGAGACCCTTCTTGGTAGCTGAATAAAATATTTTCATTTATTGTAGGAGAGCCCACATCACCATACGTTTCTAATCTCATGTTGCTTGGTAATGCTGCTAGATGAGGTCCTCAGCAAATCATTAAACTTGTTCAATAACAATGTTACAAAACACAAGAGATTTGCCCTTAGTGAAACAAAGAAGTTTTTCAAACATGGGGAAAAATATATATAAAAAAACTTTAATAAGGTAACCTGAGTTTCTAGGGCAGTTTCAGACATTATTTAACATTTTAAACTTCCCAGTGTGCACAGTACAAGAACAGGGAGACTTCAGTGCAGTGTCAGAGTGGTTTGAAGAAGCCATACTTTCACGTTACAGAAAATGGAAGTGATATTGCTCTTCTGATAGGATCAAATGTTTTGTCTTGGTCAGCTCACTGTGCCCATTACATGTTCCCTGTGTTTGAACAAAATACAGTCTTTTGAAATTTAAGGATTTAACCCCCCAATCTTATCTTTCTAACAACTAACTGTATTTCCTGATGATATGATAATGTAAATGACTTTGCTATGGAATTCATGAATCATCAAGATATGATTTGAAGAGAGGAAATTAAACACTTGATTCAATTAATCTTTCTTATTAGGCTAGAGATTCATGATTTGCACCCCTAATAAATATGATGTGAGATTGCATATGCATTAATCACATGAGATTAATACCCATTATTATTCTTTATATTAAATAACACTGGATTCAAGTGACCCAGACACCAGCTCCCTGTTCAGGAAAGGGTTGGGGGTACTGTGCAAGTTGTACACTCTCCCAATGGAGAAAAGGCTCTCACTGCTTGACAGATCATCCATCTTCTTTCTTAGTTTTATTGTATTTCTTCCATATTGATGGAATGGCTTTTTCTCTGGGAAAAGTTTGTTGGGTTAAGTGCTGAAAAATCAAACGTAAGTTCCCTCATGCAACAGTAGGGAATAAAAGTGCAGTGGAGCAAAGAAGTGCAGCTAGGAGGCTGGATTAACTGGGGTCTGTTAGGCTTCTAATCACCTGAGAACATGGAGATTTTTAGGTTAAATGTGTCTTTTTTATTATTATTATTTGCGCTACATTTGTGAAGATTACTTCATTTAAGGGTTTTTTTTATTGAAGATAAATGACTTTCAGTCCATTTCTTCTACTTTTTGCTTAAGAAGGCAAGTCAATATGATTTTACTTACACATAGAAATGTACATTGTGTGGTATGTCCTCATCTATTATTGAATCCACCCGTGGATTCATTAATCCGCCCTCATGGATCCCATCCGCCCTATCCATCCATTCCTCTGGCCATTTATTCATGCACCACATAAAAATATAAATTATTTGATCGACTGTTTTCCACCTCTGAATAACAAAATTAGTAGTACAGAACTATTGTTCTATATGTAGCTGTACAATACATGCGTATGCAAATGTACACATTTAAAAACATATCTAGAAAATTCGCAAGGGTGTAGGTAGATAACTATATCTAGACATTAGTCAGTCTCCAGATTTAGAAAACAGACACATACCCTGATAATGCTGAGCAAGGCACTGTTAACATAGATGTTAACTGTGGGTCATGGCCAATAGCACCTAATGTAGGTCCAGCTGTCAGGGTAAGACTGCAGAAATCCCCCAGGAAAGTACCATCCTTTCCTCGTAGCCATGAAAGAGCCCAGGTCCTCATTCGCTTACAGTGTTAAAGCTGCACAGGGCTAACTTTGAGTAAGGTTAACAAAGGACATTCTTATCAGTTAAAACCTTTAATATAGCTAATTCTACCTTCATTAGGACAAAGCGTATTTGTAAGTGAACTATCTGAAGCTTATGAGCCTTCAGAATTGCCCTTGAAGTAAAAGTCACTTGCAAAAGGCAGAAGATTTTCTCTGTGATCTTTGCTGAAACATTTTAAGGAACTATTTGGATAAAATAATTTCAGTCTAGCCCTAGTTTCTTATGAACAAGAACTGCCAAGGAAATCCTGTATCATTCTTTGCTTTTGGTTGAGATATATTATTAGAGCAAATAATACTTTTGGAATGCTAAGTGTTTTTAACTAACTGTTTTAAAAAATAGGTAATTTAAAAGGTTTATTTTCATTGTGAAGCTACTGATTTTTATTTTTTTTAAGTCATCAAACTATTAATAATCTTGTTAAATTGATTTTTGGCAATGGTAAGAATTTTACTACTCTTTGAATCTTGAGAAATGGAAAGAAAATAATATTAATAGAAGGAAACAGAGAGATATGAGTAGTTACTTCCAGCTCTTGCAAAGGACTTTGATGCAGTACATTGGTGTCTTCATAAGCATGAGCCTGTCCAGGAAGAGACTCTTCAGTGAACAGCAGAATACCCTTAGTTGTGGTGGGCTCTTTTCTTCTATGTCACATAACCCCATTTTCCTGGATGATTCAACCTCAGTTCTTTGTTTTCATAATTCTCCTTTTCCAAAGGGTAGCCAAATTGCCATATATAATGGGTCATTCAAGTTAACTTTCGATAACATGTTAGGCAGATGCACAAAATCTCCACAAATTTGTCAGAATAGCTAATTTGTCAAAAAGAAAGAGAAAAGGTTGATAAAGACATTTGTGTAAGATACCAAATCCTGAAATAGAATTTTACTTCAGAGTATCTGCATGTGTTTGAACTCATTATGCCTTTACCTCTGCCCACAATCTCTGTCAGATGAGTATATTCTTTAGGTTTCTTTTTGTTTTGTCTTGTTAGGGAAGGAATGTTGCTGATGCTGATGTACACAAGCAACGACTGTGTGAGGAAGTGTAGCTTTCTGATTATTTCTGTTGTTCCAGAGTTGGTAGTATCATCTCAGTGTGACTTAATAATGATGTCTACCACATATAAATATACCATTATTAAAGATTAAAGTGGAGAACGAGAAATGACCTCTGTATTACTTCCATTTTTGTCTTTTCAGTGTGATATTTCGTATATGTTTGGGTTTTTTTTCATAGAAGTGTTTGGGACTCATAGTAATTTCTCCATAGAAGTAAAAAGTTTTTAATATAATTAGAGAAGGGATATGAAATAATGGACTAATAGTACACATAATATGACTATATTTAGAATCTCTTGCTAGTTATTGTATTTGTTGCATTTTATTTGATATAATAAGTCTGCATGAATGTTATTTCAGGGAATGATTTTTGAACAACTAACATGCCTCTGCCTTTGCAAACTAGTTAACTTTGTTCATTCTGGTTTGGTTTGTTTTTTCTATATAAAGTGTAATAATCTGAAACTGTTTTACAGCAGTTCTGTCCTTTACAGGACCATTACTCTATGCCACTTAAAATAAAACTGGTTAGTTAAGCTTTAGTTCATCTGTATGTATCTCTTTCACGTTCTGTTTTAATTTAAAGTGAATTCTGCAAGGTAAAAGTGATGAGGGCATCATAGATGGAGATTCCCTGTAGTCTAAGCTGGCAGTTTTGCTGAGCTCTGGGTACAAGTCACCTTGTAGCAATTTGGAGAGGGGTTTTATTTTTATGTTGCTTCTAACTGTGCCTGCCAAAGAGGAATTTGAGACAAGGGGGTAGGCACTTGGCACTTTTATCTTGGAGGTGACAATGCAGAAGCTGCTAATTAGTGAATGTTGTTTGTATAAAATTGATGTAGAATTCCAGTCTTGCATGTGAAAAGTGCACAAATTTTCTTTGTGCCAAATTGGCCTCCATGTGAGGATTGGGTGGATCCAATTAATGTCAAACAGCCCTGTGTACCGTGTTTGTATAACCTAGAGTGTGATAAGCTTACAAGTGGCATCCTTTCCAGATTAAGTGCTCAACTATGAGTAGGGATGAGACAATAAACACAGAGCATATTTCTTTAATATGAACTAGACAGAAGATTGAATTTGTTCTGAGCTAGATCACAAACTACTACAGTCCTCTTTCTACTCTTCTTTATGTGCCACAAGGTCTCAGCTAGCTATGGTCTCACAATCTAGTCTGTGTTGGTCAGTTATCCAGTGGATTTCTTAATATATGCCCCTTAGGAATGTGATGCGTTTGAATAATTTCTGGAAATCAGGATTGTTATTGAAAGTGTGACAGGTAAGTCACACCCACCTTCTTGATATTTGCTAGAAATTATAGCTCCAACTGCTGTATTGCTTATTTGTCACAATCCTGATAGAAGAAAAGGGATTTTTGTCTTGTTTTGTTTTGCATTAGATAAAAAATGTTGGGCAAGAAGAATGCGATGCTGAGATCATCATTCAGTGTGAACCAAGATGAATAATACCAGTGGGATGTATGGGCTCAAATTGTAAAGAAAAGATAACAGAACAAGCATAGGGAATTTGAGAGAGAAGCTGAACAGTAATATAGATAAATGTGAACAAATCCAATCACCCACAGATGCTGAGGTGAAGCTTTAGATGGTTAT
>NW_010180582.1:0-10024 GCF_000695765.1 Mesitornis unicolor | reverse complement strand
TGCCGTCTATGCTGAGAGACTCACAATGACAAAAAGAGAGTGGCACGTCAGGTCAAGAGGATCCTTTGAATAGGAATTAGGCTCTGGGATCCACAGGCAAGAAGTAAAGAGCAACAAGTGGTGCATGGGATCATACCATACACGGCTCTAGATCCCGGGTTCGAGTAAATAGCATGATGCCCTCTTTGACTGGTATTCTGTTCTGTATGGTTGGTTTTGGATACTTTCCTGTGAAATCTCCCTTCTAATATTGATTGCCATTTACATTGGCTCACAGCTGATGAACTAATCTTTTTAACTCCAGCATCTTTCACATGATGTTGATTATGAGTAGTATTTTATGGGACCCTTGTGCCATATGTGTTGTATTCAGCCTCTCAGTGAACCTTTAGTCATATTTCAGGGAAAATCTTTGGGTTCAGTTAGACCTGGGTCATGCTTCATGTCTGTGTTCGTAGAAACAAGATTAAATGAAACTGAAGTTCCTTACAGCTGCCTCATCTGCTGTTCAGAAAGCAATGCTCTGCTGGTGCATCATGGAATTGCAAGACATTACAGCTGGGCTTCCAAATGATGTAGCACTTGTCAGCTCAAACAGTCTCTCAGGAGACATCAGAAGATGTTACAGTATGAAGATTTGGAGGGATTCACAGAAAGATAGTGGAAATTGGAAGTCCACTGATCTTCAAAGCTGAGCTGTTTCAGTAAAGTGGAATACATTCAGTACCTGGTCTGTGGCCCAAGGTCCAGACTCTTTGCAATGGAACGTATGTTCCATTAAGTGAGAAATGCCCCACGGATATCTACTCATAAGTGCCAGAATCAAAAAAACTTTCACTCCATCAATATGTCGTGCATGTGAGTCAGTAAGACCTAACAAGACCTGAACCGTGCCTGCTTTCTCAAAGTTAAAGTAAACTGCGTGACATATGCAGTGCTAATGCAGATTCAAGCAGACTGGTGTTGGCTCACGTGCCTTTGTACCGTACTTCACTGAGCAGAGGAAGCATGCCCTACATCTGCAACAGAAAGAGATGGGGTTAATGCAAGCAAAATTTATCTTGCATATAAATAGATTTCAAATAAGCAAATAATTAAACAAGATATATTGTATTTATAACCTCACGTTACTTCTGCTTGGTTTTTAGCATTTATGTATATGTTCTACGTTGCTAAAAGCTCTATTCAAATTCATAGGAAAAAAAAAGAATTAGCTACATAGACCAAGTCTCCTTCTGTTGATCATGATTTATCTGTCTTTCAGTAAGCCCTTTGGAAGAGCTGGGGGAAATCCATTACCTCTACACTTTCCTGAACATCTGAAGTCCTGAAGTGACTGACTGAATTTTGAAAAATGAACAAGGGGAAATGTGCGACTTACATCTTGTATGAACCTTAAAGCCATTACACATGCCAGTATGTAAAATGAAGGTACTTACCTCCAGTGCTATGTTCACTTCTGGTTCTCCTATCTTAAAAATGGATATAGCAAAAAAAGCACCAGAGAAGAACAGCTAAAAAAAAAGATGTCTTATTAGAAGAGAATAGAACAATTATACCTATTTAGTTGAGAAAGGAGATAGATGAGAGGAGACATCATGAAGAAATATTAAATACTGAAGTATAATAAAATTGTGCTAATACTACAAATTGACTTTTTGACCTTTTTCTTCTATTTCACTTTTAAAAAACAACTATCTTAATGCTATTAATACAAAATCATAGCCATTTTCTCTCTCCAGAAGGACATGGATGTTAGCAGTACATGGATTCATCCACATACATCACAGAATCACAGAATATTAGGAGTAGGAAGGGACCTGGAAAGCTGATCCAGTGCAACCCCTGCCAGAGCAGGATCACCAGAGCAGTCACACAGGAACGTGGCCAGGGGTTTCGGTGTCTCCAGACAAGGAGACTCCACAACCTCTCTGAGCAGCCTGGGCCATGCTCTGCCACCCTCACACTCACAAAGTTTCTCCTCATCTTCAGCTTGAACCTCCTATGCTCCAGCTTGCACCCATTGCCCCTTGTCCTGTCACTGGACATCACTGAGAAGAGCCTGGCTGCTTCCACCTGACACTCGCCCTTTACATATTTATAAGTATTAATAAGGTCACCCCTCAGTCTCCTCTGCTCCAAGCTAAAGAGCCTCAGCTCCCTCAGCCGCTCCTCATAAGGGAGATGCTCCACTCCCTCAATCATCTTTGTGGCTCTGCTGGACTCTTTCAAGCAGTTCCTGTCCTTCTTGAACTGAGGGACCAGAACTGAACACAATATTGCAGATGTGGTCTGAGCAGGGCAGAGTAGAGGGGGAGGAGAACCTCTCTGACCTTCAACCACCCCTTCACATCCCCCCCAGGATGGCGTTGGCCTTCTTGGCCGCAAGGGCACATTGCTGGCTCATGGTCATCCTGCTGTCCACCAACACCCCCAGGTCCTTTCCAGCCACTCATCCCCAAGCCTGTAGCGCTGCATGGGGTTATTGCAACCCAAGTGTACGATCCAGCACTTGGCCTTGTTGAACCTCATCCAATTGGCCTCAGCCCACTGATTCAGCCTATCCAGGTCCCTCTGCAGAGTCTTCCTACCCTCAGGCAGATCAACACTCCCTCCCAACTTTGTGTCAGCTGCAAACTTGCTGAGGGAGCCTCATCCAGATCATTGATCAAGATGTTAAACAGGACTGGCCCCAAAATCGAGCCCTGGGGAACACGACTTGTGACTGGTCGCCAACTGGATTTAGCTCCATTCACCACAACTCCCTGCACTCGGCCATCCAGCCCGTTTTTAATCCAGTAAAGCGTATGCCCATCCAAGCCATGCCCAGCCAGCTTCTCCAGGAGGATGCTGTGGGAGACGGTGTCAAAGGCTTTACTAAAGTCCAGGTGCAAAACATCCACAGCCTTTTCCTCATCCACTAAGCAGGTCACCATTTATGTATATAGCATGTCATACATGCAGAATTTCTAATATAGGGTGAGAATTTACCATTTTATTTATATTACTTTAAAAAAGCTCTGTCTGCAGTTTAAAAGAGTTGGTGGCTCAGCTGGTGAACTCCAACACAAACCTGATAGTATACATGCAAATTCTGCTAAATGAAGAGCTTGCAAAATACTCTGTAATACTTCCATGTTCACTGCATGTTTCCAAATTTTTATACTTCCTATACATTATTTTTGGGTGTGGATATTGGTTAAAATCTCAGCACTTGTGTATATTTGAGAACTCTGAAGGGCTTAACATCCCTGAATATGGGCCAAAGTAAGTGTTTAAAAAGATATTGTGTACATTTTTGAACAACATGCAACGTGCAGATGAACAACAGTGCCAACAACAATGAAAAAAAAGGCCTTGAAGCTATATCCATTATTGTGTGATAAATCATCTGCATATTCATTTCTTAAAGATGGTCAGAACATTTTCCAGAACAAATACATGTTCTGCATTAAGGTCCTTGAATGTTCGTTCTGGTAATCCTTGTGATTTTCCTTTACAAGCGGGAACACCACCAAATACATTCAATAACTATTTCTCGGGAAAATTTCTGTAATTTTGGGAAAGCCTTTTCTTCTCTAGCTTTGCTAGAAATAGCTTGGCTAGACCAGCTTCTAGGTAGTAAATGAGCTCAAAAAAAATATATGTAGTTGAATTCAGTACTTTAATGTAACTCTAATCAGTAAGAGGAAAATATTACACGTGGTAATGTTACATCATAGATTTTTGTTTGGAGAGCATCCAGACATGTTTCTAGCTTTATCTTAAGTATGTTCTTGATAAGTGCTAATATTGATAACTATGCCTCTCAAAAGAGAGATATATAGATGTGAACAGGTTTTTCCAGTATGTCTCTCAATTGAAGGAGACTTAACAACCTTTTTTCATCTGACCTTTTAAAGTAGCATAGTGGGCAATAACCATTAACTGATCAAATATGAGAAATGTCAGGTGCGGAATAAGCACTGACAAGGAAATATTTCATCTCTTTAAGCTCATGAACAATCACTGAAAAACTTTGGCTCTTATTAAGGCTATTTTTTTTTTTTGCAAATATTCAATAATAGGTATGATGGGTTGCCTCATGCAGCATTACTCTAGAAAGTTATATTTGAAGCTAAAAAGAGATTAAACAGGCTAAAGTATGGTATAATTCTGAGAAATTCATCATTGTTGCTTACCTAGATATTCTCATTTTCATCACACACTGCCCGGTCTCATTTAGTAGTGCATTTAATAATTCTTACAACACACTTATCTACTTCTCTTTGACATGTGCTGCATAATCACTCTCAGATCATCATGTGTCACTGTAGATTCATTTCCCTTCTGTTAATCCAAATAATTCAAGTTAATAGTGAATTTAAAAAAATAGAGCGCTTTGTACTTAAAGCGTTATACATGTTACAAATCTTTGATTAGACAGTGTCATGGATGGAGTGACAGGGGGTGTTGCACCACCACAGAC
Organism: Mesitornis unicolor; assembly: GCF_000695765.1. NCBI lineage: Eukaryota > Metazoa > Chordata > Aves > Mesitornithiformes > Mesitornithidae > Mesitornis > Mesitornis unicolor. The sequence goes on along the minus strand of NW_010180582.1, from coordinate 5,556 downwards.
AGACGCTGTATTTATTTCATAAGAATTTGCTAGCAAAGAGAAACACGACGTGGAGTCAAGATTAGAAGTCACTGTGTAGGCTGCAGGGGTGACTCCTCTTTGTCAGTATTACTTTGTAGTGTTTTACACTGGCAAAGTCCATTCATATCAGTGCACTTACCCTTTACAATAGACTCCAAAAAGTTCTGATGATGAGAGGCACCAAACTGCTCCTTCCCCAAGCAGTCCTGGGCAGACCATGCTCTGCACCAAAACCAGTGCCTGTACCCAAAACCTTCACAGTGTTCTGGAAAAAGATGAGTTCTACTGCTCCTAAACACAGCCAGTGCATGGGTTATGCTATAAAAGCAGAAACAATGTCTGTACTAGTCTGGAATTCATGTCCGTGTGTAGCTCTTAGGATTTGTCTGTATTCTGTCTTTAATGTCTGTTTATAATATTTTAAAAAGTTTACATTGTGTAAGAAAAGCTAATTAAAAATTAGGCCTTCTTCATAGTCTGAATCCAGCTGTTCTCTATAAAAGCAGCTGGTAAACTTCCATAAATAGTCCAGCAAAGATTAACCCTGACAAACACAGACTCTTGGGGTGGGAGGCATCATTCCAGCGCACAAAGTTCAGTATTAACAATTAACCTGCTAACAGAGAGGGGGATTATGTCAGGATCTGTGAGTGAGGTGCTGAGATATGAGTGACCCAGACATGAATCCCTGTGGGGTTTTGATGCCTCTGCACTTTTGGAGCACTTTTTGGGTTCCTCTAGATTCTGCAGTGGCTGTTTCCACATTCAGCATCAGGAGTGCAAAACCAGGCTGCAGAGATCTTGAATTTCCTTGATTTGGATATCTAAAAGAAATCAGACAGAACAAATCTACAGGGAAGAAAACTTTGTAAATGTACTGCAAAAAAAAAAAAAAAAGAGAATCCAGAGAAAAGACCTCAAAATAATAAACTTCCAGACTTCCCTGTCGTATTTGGAGAAGGCTGACCATCAGCTTGCAGACATTTCTCATCATCTGAAAGTGTAATTGTGGCTCAGGATCACTGTGTAGTTAAAACACGTTAGCATAAATTCAAATTGATTCTGCATTCCGCATAGAGGAGAGGGGCCTTGCCAGAAGCCATATAAACTAGGGGCCTTTGGGGTACCAGTTTAGGTTCAGGTTTGGCACCAGAAAGACCAGAGGAGTGGTCAGTAAAAGTGAACAGTAACTTGAGGATATTTTAATAAGAGCTGCTCTGTTTTCTTTCTTAGTGCACTTTTATTTTATTTGCACTTTTGTAGTTTCATGTTGATGACATGGCTATTATTTTATAGCAGTTTCAAGCAGTTAATTAATGAACTGCACACATGTGACATGACACCACCTTGCCCAATTATCTCTGGCATCTATTTTTATGGTACAAAGCACTGCAGCTTTGTGAATTATTTTAGATTGTAAATTGGCTCTGGAAGCTGTTATTATAATAGCCAGAAGAATACGAGAGCAGTGCTTGATGGCTGACATGCAGCAGTGACAAATTGCCACGCATGATCTCATGAAATCCACCAAAGGACTTCAAGACGTTTGATAATGCTTCTCTGCTCTTTAGATGTAAATATCTCTCTTGTTAAATCCACGGCACCTTATGAAGTCCTTTAAAAACAGATTGCTGTATTGCTGACAATCTGTAAATGGCTGAGCAGTACAGAATTAGGAAAAGAATGCATAACACAATTTTGAACTGATTTTTTTCAGGATCTTTTTGCTGGTAATAACAGATAAAAAATACTGTTGCGTACCTACTGGAAATTAAACACAAAGTAAAGACAAATATTTTAAAGCCGAGTTGTTTCTGGCACTGTATTTCCAACCTTATAAAGGCAAATGTGCAATACCTAGGGGGAACTTGGGCAGCAATCATGTTCTGATGTCCCTCATCCTCATTCCTCAAGAGAGAACTGGAGGGACAAGGGACGTGTAGATAAATCCCTCTGTCTTTCCTTCTCAATTACATCAGAAATGAGCTATGACTGGCAGATATGGTGTACGATCTCTAAAAATGAGACATCTTAGTAGTTTTTTGTATGAATCATTATGTGTTGGTTATCATAGATGACTGTACTGCCCTGTCAGGCTCATATATAAACCCATTGTCCATCTTACAGAATCACTGTTTTCTCCAGATTTCTTCCTTCAGGATCACACAGCTTACAGCCAAAAGCTTTCCTCCAAAACAAAGCTGTAGCAGAAACTTTGGTTTGCTTTGGTAAAAGCCTGCCTGAAAGAGTTTCCAAGGATTCTGAACATCTGGCCAAAGGAAAACATGTTCCACCTGTTCCACACTTGTTTGACCAGAATGAACCCTCACTTTCAAATTGCATATGATATCAAAGAAACACATCACTTAAATCTTTTTACTGTTATGCGCTACATTATAAATATATTAGTCCCTTACTGTGAATATTCATAGAAAATTTCCTTCATCTACACTTGATGAAAATATTTCCCAACAATTAAATACATTTTAATTTTGATATAGAAGTGCAAATTCTGTTCCTGCAACTTTACTCTACAAGCTGAGATGTATGCTTTTAAAAATTAATTTCAAATATGTGCACAAATTGCCAATTATGTGTTAAAATGGAAATACATTATAGCTAAAGAATTAATATCTCTCTTTGCACAAAATGCAGAGCAAATGTTCTCTGTGTCTCACAAATGTCTCTTTCATGCACAAATATACATTTTATTAGAATACATTCAAGTACAAAAGATTCTGAGATAGAAAGAAATGAAAATAATAATGTTTTCCATTTAGAATGTGATCCTTTAATAGGAATTTCTCATTGTAATATGATTCTATACTTGAATATGTTGATGTAGAATAAAAAGCAATATTACAGACGCAAACATCTATTCACTAAAACTAGCAATAGGTAGAGAAAAACTTCTGTAGTTGGGAGTGGTTTGGGACTCATTTTGGATAAGAAGCCAGAAGTTCAGATATATTCCCTAGTCTTTTAAATTTTTTATCCTTATCACAGGGGCTTCTTTAGCTCATATCCATTAGCCTTTCCAGACCTTTTTCCCAGGTCCATGGCAGTCCCTCACTGCCTTTTTCCATTTCACCATATTTTCATGATCTACTCTTATTGTTTCCTTTCTATTTTAGGCTTTTTTTACAGCTCCCATTGCTAAGCATTTCATATTCTCCACCGTACTCATCCTTACAATACCCATGTGTGAGTGCATGAGAAGCAAGGGAAGTACTATTATCCCCATTTTATAGCTCCATAATTAAAAAAAGAAAGACTCAGACTTATATCTGCAAAGGTTTTTAGGTACCTAATTCCCTCTGAAATCAGTGAGAGATACCTAAATAGACCTGTGACTGGGACAGGAGGAGAGCTGGAACCAGACCTTCAGCTAATGACTTGCTAATTTAAATATCCTTTCTTATATCATTAATTCTTTAAACCAGATATTTTCTGCCCCCTTTTTATATTTGCCCATCACTCACAAACAAATTATATGAAAGTGTTTCTCACCCGCCTATCTTATATATATGTGGCTATTTTCTAAACTAGAGCAATTTCTTTCAATATTTTGTATGCCTTGGACTGCAAAGGAATTTGGGATGCAGGAAGTGATAAACTAAACTGAAATAATGGGTAAAGTAGCTATGGAAACTCCAGAGTCCCTCCAAAGAGAGACTGCTACTTTTAATTAATTACTCTTCGCAAGGGAGAAGATCTTAAAAATCTTGATACAAGGGAGCAATGGCACCTGAAACTGGGAAAAAATGACACTGGAGTGGAAATAATATAGATATTTGGGAAACTGAATGGAAGAGACATCTCTATGAAGAAAAGTGCAGCATCATTTACAGTATTCCATATAGTTCATCTCCTTAGCAATCATTTGACTTTGATAAGTTGTAAAATTCCCACTTTGTGAACTTCATGCAAAATGAGAAGACAAACTTTAGAGGTGTGCATACTGACCAGAACAAAAGGAAAGTGAAGCTTCCAAATAAGAGCGACTTCAATTCATTCATTATTCCTAAACAACGGGTTACACAGACAATATTTCAGTATAAGGCTAATTATGGTATTCTTCAGAGAATCCTTTGAGAAGAAATAAACACATGCATGACTGGAAGCATTTAGGAAAAAAAAGACAGACTATTTTCATAGTTGTGTTTGTAATACAACTGTTTTAATATAGCTGGAATAATACACAGTGCAGATGCAACACATCTGCTCAGACGTCTCTGCTTTTCCGCATGTTAAAGCAATTCAGATGCTCTAAATTATGACCTACTGTTGTGCTTGGAGTCATTTGAACAAGCCCCCTGGTATCTAAAAGTAGGAAGTCTGTTCCAGCCGTTGAGATTTTGGGTTTAGCTCCATATTATACTTAGCCCCACCATTCAGGTTTTTATTTTATTCTATTTGTCTCCTTTGAAGAGACTTAAAACACTTTGATGTTATTTCTTTTTACAGTAATAGATAGCATCACTGCATGCTAATGCCAGAGATGCTAGATGGACAACTTAAGAATGGAAGGCAGAAAGGTGAGAAATGTCTAATACAAAACAAAAAACCAAACAACTCTTTTGGGCAGTGCTGCCTTTTTTCTCTCCCACAAAATCTCAGTATCAAATAATGCAGAGAGCCTTGTTTAGATGAGGACTCAGACATCTCTATACTCAAGTCATGTTTATCCAACTAAACATCAAATGCAGCAATGTTGAGGCTTAAACAACTTTGCAATCATTCAGACCAAGTAAGGCAACTTCAGATCTACAGAAAAAGTTCCAGGTAAGCGTTAATTAAATGCATAAAATTGTGAAAGACTCTGAGTAAAGATTTGAAGTGATTTTTATTGTAGATGGATGAACCCATTGTTAGTAGAAGATGAAAATGAGGAATTAGTGATGGAGGGCTAGGAAAAATGAAGAGACCAAGTAATGAAGAATTAGACAAAGTTGCCAACTAGTGCATGTACTGTCAGAAAAGTCTTACTTTGAACAAAGAAGGAGAAAGTAAGCACAGAGAGAAAAAAATATAAACCTCTTTAAGTCTTTGGAAAATGTTAGAAGTCATTGATTCAAGATTATTCAAGTTCATACACAGAAGAGCTTAGATAAGATCAACCGGATAAAAACTGTGATATTTGTCATTTCTAATTCCAGTAATTAAGTGCTGTTCTAATTCTACTTGAGAAGGCCTCAGTGGGATTATAATAATGGTATAATGATGGAAACAAAGACAAAGAAAGGATCAGAACTACTACAAAAAGAAATGATACTGAAAAATTCATGACACACAGGCAACGACTGTCCTTAAAAGGTTAACCTGTACTGACAGTTGCTGTAACAAAGATGTGCAAGACATCTTGTTCCCTGTTTAAAAAAAAACAACCAACAACACAGGAAAAGACAGAAATAATTGTGATGTATCACAGTGATATTTCCTGCAGTTGCTACTGATGACATTCTTCACAATGACCATAATATTTTTAGACAGTTGATTTTTAGGACAAAATCACAGAATCACAGAACGTTAGGG
>NW_010180581.1:0-14054 GCF_000695765.1 Mesitornis unicolor | reverse complement strand
GAAATAAGTTTTAGCAGTGCATGTTACAAAAAATTACATATAATTAACAAGATTTTAAGTCCTTCAAAAAAACAACCCCAAACTTCTGCACTGGTAAGCTAAATAAAGCACTTATATCCTGCTTTAAGCTGCTCAATTCAATACTCATGTACTTAAGCAGACACTTTTGTGCCCACTTGTTGCAGGTGGGTTAAAGGAGATCTGTTTAAGTGGAGCTTAAAACCAGAGCACTCTGTCAGCTCAAATATAAGAAGTGGGTTTATTTCTTGAAAAGTAAAATTGACCCTGGGTAGTTTCAGAGTAGGTTACTGTCAGAAAACAACACAGTACCAACAGCAACAGTATCTACTGAAGCTACCATATAAAGCATCCTATGGCACGTTTAGAAATAATATTCCACCCGTAGCAACGAACATCTATAAGAGAAGCATGCAAGCTGGTTTATTCAAGTGTAGCATGGCACCGTTACCACACTACATCTGTATTTTTCCACTCAGAAGTGCCCTATTCTGACCAATTGAGGCCAGCATCTGCTTACCCAGAGCCCGACTCCACGTCCTGAGGACCTCTAAAGCCAAGCACTCCCATCAGAACGACAGCAGTGCACAGAAATCAATAGCGAGGTTGTTTTCTCTGATACATCTCATGGCCCAGTCACTGTGCAGCTCGTCTATTTCGTACATGCATTCTATACATCTTCATGGCACACAGGAAAAGCTATTTTCCCCTTTGTATTAATACATCACAACTGCTACGGAATCTAAAGTTTTATGGCACTAAACACCTCAGTGAGGATGAGGAGTCTCTGGTTTGGTGCTATACAAACACACGAGACAGGAGATGCTCCAAAAGACAAAGATGCTGATGCAGCCAAGGGGAGAGCAACTCCTTCCTCACAGGGAGATGCCAAATAAGGAACCTACCCCAAAGGGCTCCGAATCTCTCCTAGAATTTCTGCTCCTCTCCTCTAACCATAGAGGGATCCTATGGACACTAAAAAGGACTAAAATTGGCCTTTAATGGTATTCCTGTATCTCCTCATCAAGGAGATTACAAGTGAAAACATCTGAAGTGTCTCTAAGCTCCAAATTTCTTACAAAATGAACTTTGGAACATTAATATGAGGTAAAACCAAGGACATTTTCTGTCCTGTTTGGCAGATGGAATAATTGACGTTATTTAGACGGATCTTAACGTTTAAGTAATATTAAGAATCTAAATTAAAAAGTAACTTGACTCTGACGGAAGTATGATAAATGCTGAATGCAATTTTATCAAAGGAAGAGTTCAAAGCAATGCAAACTGCTGCTGATCCTCACTGGCATGAAGAGAACATGCCTGAGAGATATCAGAGCTTGTTTCAGGAACTGATTTATTTGAAACATGAAACATTTCTTAGAAAAAAAAGTTGCTGATTATAACTTTTTAAGAAGCCTCAGTAAGTTAGGCAGAAGATAAACTCTGTTGTGGGTCATCTGCAGACAACTTGAAAGGCTGAAAGTGCTGAACGCACTGGAAAGCACTCATTAACAAAGTGTATCCAGATTAACTGCTTGCAGGAAAACCTGCCTGCTCCTAGGAAACATTTGTGCCTCGTTAGGATCTTTAAAAGATTAGGCAGGGTACAGCATCCCGATTTTTAAGTGATGGAGGGAACCTCCATGAACCCCTGTTTGTAGGCTTCATTTTATTAATCATGATCAGAACTTTAAAACCCCACTGCACAGTATTCTTGTCCGTTACCAATCTCTTACATTTTGGGTTTAGATAACAGATCTGAGGTGGAAAGTCCTTTGAAATCAGCCTGGTTTTCTGCGGTGTTCGGATCACAGTGAATTAGCATTCAAGCACTTCGGTGTCTCCTCAACTGCTGAGCAGATGCCACATCCCACCTCTAGCCACGGGTGAAAATTAAGACTGTTTGAAGGGTTTTGCTGAACAGAATGGACTGAAGCACCTTCCTCTTAACCAGGCTCAGAAAACGGCAGAACCAGAGAGCAGAGTGCCTATTTCTATGGATACTTTATTTCTCTCCTAATAAATGGGATGTGCAATTAGCTTAGATAGAAGTATTTGAAATAGCCACTAAATACCTAAGCAAGAACATGCAGATGAACTTTGCTTTGCTTTTCCTTCTAGCAAGAACTGTCCTGGCTCCTGTTTATTGGGTACCACAAGCACAGCCCAAGCCTATGAAAGTGCAATGCACATGAAATACAATTTATAAGTTCATGCTGCTACTACTGTTACATCTGATTCAAATGCTAAGTGACTCAGTTCTGCTGTGAACAAGAGCGACAACACAAAGTAGCACAAGATGGTAAAACTGACTTCAGTAGGTACAGCACAACCAGAACATCTTGGATCCAACCGAATTAATGAGCTCTGCTGTTGGAGGTTAAATTAGTCCATGTTCAAGCACTTCCTAGTTTGCATTACACTGCAATCTCATCTGTCAGCTAAAATATCCTAAATGTTGCTTTATCAATGGCAGTGTGTTTGATTTAAAAACGTTATGAAATCTCAGGCTCTGTTTCTCCACCGCTGCAATGGACAACAGCTTCAGCAGGGACTGGTGCGGAGCAGGGTCTGGCTGCTGGGGCACAGCCTCACAAACCTCAGCTTCCTCACGCAGGATCAATAGGAAAGCAGTAGGAAAGCAGTAGGAAAGCACAGGAAAAGCAGTAATCAAGCTATCATGTAGTCAAGCTATCAATTCATACGAAAGCAGCCTTGATTAAAGGCAGTAAGAAGGAAAAAGCACCGAATTCTGGGGGCAGGTGGTGTACTCTTCACCGAGGTGAAGTGCTCGGAACATGCTACAAATGCATCCCTGCCATTACTGAAGCTAGTTAAGAAAAAGCTTATTTAGAAAAAGCAACTCAAAAAACATTTCCAAAACCAGGCTCTGTAGAACAATTAATGAATTCAGCTAACATTATCAAGCTTCATTTATATTTGTCGAGATAATGAACGAGATCTTTCTTCCTGCTGCTAAGAAAATGTATTTGCTAACATACACTCCCACAGTCCAAAGCATCGCTGGATGATTTTTCCTGATACACAGACACGGCACCAAATAAACGGCTTTGAATGACATTTCCAAGATATCATTCATTTATTTCCACCTCCTATCTGCCTAGAACAAAAAGGGAGATCACAATGTTTCTTCTTAAATTCTTCAGCTTCTTCAATTTCTTGCAGCAGGCATTAATCATCCTCATCTGTCCTCTACATGACCTGTGCTGCCACATGCCCTTCAGTTTAAGTTTTCTCTAGCACGTCAGAATTTCAGTGTGTCCTTTTAAACATATATTCTAGTGCTAAATATATTCTGGGTACATCGAATAGCCACTGTACAGCATCCTTTCTATCTGTACCACTGTAAACAGTTTTCTCTTCTATTTGAATTGCTGACAAATGTGTTGCCATGAGGAAACTGAGATGGTTCAATGCCTTGAACTTGCTTAAAGTTCAGGGGATATTTTTCTCCAAATAAATTCGCATTTCAGTGTATGTTTTCTTAAGAGGAAATCTTTTAAAACACTGGGATTATGAAATACTAAAAGGCAGCAAACAATTAGTACCAACAGTCCCCTCCCTCAAATGGTCCACAGGACACCCCAGCACTCTGCCAGTTGGGAAGCTGCAGTTACTCTTCTGATCCCCAGCTTTCAAGGAAAGTCGCTCAGCATTTCACAAGAAGCTCAGAGATTTTGGCAAGGGAAAGATGATTTCTACAAAACATATGTCCCCTCATCTTCTCAGCGCAGTGTTCCTCATCTATCACAGTGTCCACTGCTGCTTCCTAACCCAGAAATAAAGACAGCCGTCTTTCCAATGCACATATTATCCTTCACTTCAATTGCATTGCCAACAAATGATCTAATGATCCCCACTGTGAAAAATGACGATCCTTAATTCTCTATTTACTCTGGGCTGTTTTGCTTATAGCTTTTTGTCCAACTTTTTTTTTCCCAAGCCTTCAGGCAGACTGAGGTGATGTGTGTTTGATAAGCCTCCAGATACATTTTAGAAAAACCCCCACATTTTGCCAGAGCAGAGACACTCAAACTACCAGGAAATCCAATGCTATTTTCAGTACGTCTCAGGTTTTAGCCTTAAAAAACCTCTAGTGCGCTGCTGCTGTAATATTCTGCCTGTGCACAGTAAAAAGCCTTCTCCCCAGCAGCCCAGAGGAAGCAAGGAAGTTACACCTCCATCGCATTCTTGTTGTGCTCCCTGCTCCCAGGAGACCCGAGGAGGCCCCCAGTTTACCCTCACCACTGGTACAAATTCAGCCGAGTACAAACACGCCGTGGAGACTCTGAATTATGGCACCAGGGAGCCCTGTGATCAGTTCTCAGCCCCTGCTCGTGCATCGGCTGCTGCTCTGACCAGCAACAGCAGCAGGACAGCCCCAATACCCGAGCATCTCCAGATCTCCTTCTGCAGGAGCAGCTGCTCTTTCATGAGCCCGTGCCCTTGTAACAGCAAAGGAAGGTACAGTTTATCTGGCTGCTACAGAATAGGAAATAACGTGAAGGAGAGACTTGTCCTTGGGAACACCAGGAGTTTGTCTCCAAGATGGAAATGCAAGCTGAGTTCTCATTTGTCTTGCATACCCACTCTGAATACTTCTCCATCTCTGCCATGTAATCATCCTTTGCTCCCTCCTGACCTCCCCCACTCCTGCGAGGCCGCTTTCTTCAAGCTGGATACTGAGAAAGATGCTCATGGCTAAATAAACGAACATTTAAAAAAGAAAAGCCAGGATAATGAGTCCTCAGACTTTTCTGATCACACTGCTCGTGGATGGGCCTGTACGAGCTCCGTCTCAAAAAGCTGCTACAGAATATTTTGTAATAATAACAACAGTAAGTGGTGGTGATGAGAAGGCTCAGTGCTAACCTATTCAGCTTTTCGCAGGGACTGGGAAAGACCAACTATTTCTGTCTGGATTAGCAAAACTGATTACAGAACCTGCTTTATTTACATTTAACTGCATTTGCCATCTGACAGCACAATCTTCAATGTGCGAATCTGCTTCAACTGAGCCTTAGTATTTCCCCTTTGGTATTTTTTATACCAGTGTATACATCTTCTGTACAATACATTTACAAGTGCCTTACATACCTCAATTTAGGAAAGATCTGCCTGCCTTTTGGAATGAACAGGAGGAGGAAGGAGAAGCAGTTCTGGAGTGAGGTGACCCTCACCGCTTCCTCACAGACCAAACACTGGAGGAAAATGCTGGTTTTTGACATGACTTTTCTCCTCTTTGTGGGGCAGGGATGGAGACTTCGGGCCCTTTATACACACAGGCTCTTTCACACACAGGAACTGGAGCTGGCAGTTAAAGCTCTGTGCAAAGGCAAGGGATTGCTTAAATAATAAAACAATAGCTATCAAAAAATAGGAAGGAACCCCCCCTTTGTAACAGAACTATCTATTTCTCGGAAGGATTTCCTTTCCCTAGGACAAACAATGACTGTATTCTGTGAAACAGGTTTAACAACAAGCCTTCAATACCAATGCATCCTGAAAAGACCCCTGTTCCACTGGCATATGCCAAATGATCCCAGAAGATGTGATGGGAACTGGAACACTTGGAAAGCCTGAGTGCAGGCATACACTGAGACACGCACACAGACACTGTGCTTCCTGCTGCTGCACACCTGCCAGAGCAGGGCTGTCACAGCACCACACACGAACTTGTGTCCACACCATTTCTCACAGCACGGTGTAGGTTCAGGCATGCAGGAGAGTCCCGACGCGTGTTCCCAACCTGGGCTTGTTCAGCAAACCGAACTCCCCAGACTCTGGCAGTGCATCCATCAAAACTCCAAGCTATTTTCCGCACCTGAAATGGTTTTATCTTTATTTTCTTCTTTTAAGGCTAACCTTTTGCCTCCTTTTGTCAGGCGGTTTTCTACCTGTTTCATCTTCTCTTGACTCTTTACCTTTCCCATTACTCTGCAATAAGCAAACTTGTCCAGTGTCACCAACACCCAAAATGCAATTACAGCAGGCTTGAATTTTCCTTCTTTCTTTTTATCACATGTGGCTCTGACTTCCAGTGTGACTGAAAACTGCCTTTCTCTAAAGAAATGCAATTCTAAATCCAAATGCAGCTCAAACTACCGGCGTTTGGTTTGCAGCTCTGGCATCTATGTCCTAAGCCTCTATTTTAATACTCGGAGGCATGTTCAGCAAAACAGTACAAGAGAATCAGAGTGAGACTTTTGTGGATTCTGAATTTTTCAATATACTGTATAATGAAGCAACATGTCATGTACACGTAGCTCCCAGTGAAACTGTGATTACAACAGACATCTCGGTATCTTGTATTAGTTATTTAGGAAGGAGGCACTTTTTGAGCTTTTTTCTCAAACCAGAACTGCTCTCAGCCCTGCTCTTATTCCTAATTTCCCCCTGAGTGCACTTCTGTTAGTTACTTCACTGACTTCATGCATACCTGGCTACTGCCACAGACTCCTGTACTAAGCAAGTGCTGACTTATTCCCAGCAGTGCCAGCTCCCCAGAGTCCACCAGGGCTTCCCAGCACAGGAGGTGGGGATGTCCCAGCACCAAACCCCAACCCCAGCTTCCCTGCCCAGCAGCAGAGTGCCCTGCTGCCCTGGAGCCAGCCTGCAGGAGGGGCAGTGAACCCAAACAAGAGCTGTGTCTTTGGACAACGTCAGCAACAGGATTCCTCACCACTGCCTCTCTGCCTCTGTACAGGAGTGAAAAACTCCTTCACAGAAACCCCATGGAAAGAATGGGTTTCTACTATCAAGCTATTAAATCAATATTTAAGAAGATGGCTATCCACATAACAGACACATGGACTTGTAAAAACAACCATGTTTCAACTGCAGACTCAGGAATATTTAGTAGAGACTCTGAAGGCTGCTTCAGGCACTTGCACCTTCTCCCCAACTTGGGCTTCTTCAGAACTGTTGCAACTCAGGGCACAGATCTGCCCCAAAAGTCAGGGAGCTGCAATAACTGGTTTCCTGAGCAGAAGCTCACAGCTGTAGCACCACAAGCTGTAACTCAGGGGGGTTTGTGTGATTTTGCTGGGTTTTTCCTCCTGAGCTTTGCTTTATTGTAAGCTGGGAACTGCAGTGACGTAGGCTTGGCTTTATGAGGCACATTTCCAGCGTGTAGAGTAATCAACTGGCATTGCTAATTATGGCCACCCTGGTGGTCTACGTGAGGGACAGGAGCTGTGTTTTGAGAGTTTTCTAACACAGCCCTCTTGAACATGAAGTGTTAAGTGTTAAGCAGGCTCTGTGACATCTGAAACATTAATGATTCAGAGTCATTAAGTCCAAAAAGCCCAGCACGTGAGGGACAGCTGTCAAGTGTGTGATACCACCCTTCAAGTGTACAACAGAATCATTTATGGTTTAATGATGTGGTCAATAAAATGAACAATCCACAGTAAGGCAGAGAAACTGTAAGGTGACATCCAGACAAGTTTCTCTTGAGCTGTTAATCTGTGTTTTCTGGAAGCACTGGGAATTTGCAGTTCTCAGCACAGCAAGGCCCTTCTGCAGTGACATTAACTTTCAGCAAGCAGTCATTAACCGCACAATCGGTCCAAGATCACACACTAGGCTGCTGTGTGCTATGTGAGAAACTCCAATTCTGCCCTGAAAAATACAGAGATCCTTCTTTTTTCTTTCAATGAAGTGAAGTTTCTAACACTCCTTACTCATTACTGCGTTGGTTATGCAAATACAATAACCAACACATAAATCTTTCAGGTTTTGGGCTGCAGATCAATTTACAGTCCCCTAGAAGTGACAGCAGGAAAGAATGGTTGGAAAGGGTAAGCACAGGTATATTACTTGCGTATGATTTTGACAATTTAACTGTCCTCACTGTCTAGCCCAGAAAATAGGAAAGTTTATCTACATTTTTATTTACCAAACTGCTGAGCACAACAGAGAAAGCAAACCTGAACACACAGGCACGAATGGAGGGGAAGGTTCTGTGGGAAGCAGAGTTTAGCCCCATTACCTTTGCGTTTTGTGGCTGTGTTATCTCACACGAGACCTGACTGAAGCTTTTCTGGCAGCAGGGCCACTCAGAGTCCCCCTTCTCATTCCTTCTCCTTCACGTGGATCCTTTGAGATATAAAAACACACCCTACCCTGCAGCCTTCCTTGTCAGCATGGCACCGAACTGGATCTCGCTCTCCAAACATCTACTCTCCTCAACTTCTAAGGTCTTAAATTTTATGTGAGACTTAAACACTGGTTGAAATGCCTGAGAGGTTCAAAGGTTACTGAGAAGATGACCTGAGCTATTGACTGAACTGTTCACTCACAGACAGATGAGCTCACCCCGTACCTCAATGCCAGTCCCACGGAGCGGACACACGGCAACTGGGGCTGTCCTCAGGCATCGTCAGCTGCATACAAAATCTGAGAGAAGAGGAGAAGGAAGCTCCCTGTGCTCTGCTTCAGCTTGAGCATCCACTGTCAAGATGTCTCTGGCCTGTGCCCTGGCTGCTGGGAGAAACGCTCGAGGTCCTGACACGTGAATATGCTGAGGGAGCAGCGTCTGGACCAGTGAACTTTCCCTGTTGCTGAAACCATTTCCCCTCTACCTCGCTTTTCCCATTGTTATTAAAAGCACATGGAGAATTTGCAACTGTACTTGATAAAGATTATCTTTTTTCCAACAGCAACAGCAATTCCATGGTTTTTTGCAGCGGTGAGAGGAAAAATAACCCCAAACCATCCTGACCACCCAACCCTTGAGCTTGAAAACCATTCATTTGCCTGGAGAGAGAATCTGAGGAGAGATGGGAGGGAACCTTCATCTTCAAAGAAAACATTAAGCTGCAAGATATCCCTATTTAAAGGTACCACTCCAAATACACCACACAGTTCTCATTTTTGGAGAGGAACGAGCTCAAGGGATGCTGCATAAACCAGAACTTAAATAGTACAATCTTACTGCAAAAGGAATATCGAATAGGGTAGGCCGACACAGAATAGCAAGGGACTAATATGTAGCCCTCTACAGCCTTTTAATTAACAGAATCTGGAGCAGCAAGTGTGTCTAAAAACTCCCAAGAGGCCAGAAAGATCCCAAGGCCAGAAAATCCTTTTCAGATCTGCACCCTTGTAAAGGTCAGCCTGCAAGGGTAAAGTTCAAGTCACAAAAACATTCAGAAACTTGACATCCCAGAGCACACAACATAAACTCCTGCTCATAGACTAAAAATAACCACCATCTTCTAATAAAATGCCATAAGGCCCGTTATGCCGGGTCTTCACACTGGGTGTGCAGAGCATTTATGGTGTGTATATTAATCCCAACTGCATTCACAAAATAAAACCCAGCTCTCAGCTTCCTCTCTGAGGAGACAGGGGAAGCTGCTCCCTGCTGATCTTTGTTGAGTCAAGACCTTCTGTCTGCCACGGCCATGAACACCATGGCCTGTCCTATAGATGGAGCTTCACATAACCTTGGAAACTGAGTTTGGGAAGCTGTGTTTTAATCCAAACACCTGAATGGACCGTTTTGTCCACCACTTAAGAGCTACAATAATATCCCCAGCAGCAGCCTGACAACAAATGAACCTGAGCAACTCCATCAGATGCAGCTCAGACTTCTGTCTTGGATTAGAACAGTGCTCCAACAAGGATCATCCTGCCAAAACACTCAGTGAGCTTATAAACCTTCACGAGAGCACGCTGTCTTGCCTAGAATTTCAAATCAAAGTCACTACAAACTACACGTGAGGATAAGCACAGAGCAGGGTGGGAAGGGTAAGATATTTTTTAGGAATCAAGTACCAAACATGGGAGCACAGCAGGCCTGGGGGATTCACGATGGGAGATGCTGCCGTCCAGAGTGACCCCTCTGGGTGGGAACTACGCACAGTACAGGACAGAAAGAGATCTTTTGTGGATGGCCACCAAGTTGTCTTCTTTCAGAGACAGGGGAAGGAAAAAAATCCCATCAATACGACAGCCACAGGTAACTACATCTACAGGAGTACCTGACTGATAACTGGCTTTTCATTCTGCTGCCTTCAACTTGTGATGCTCAAAACCATACGCATACTCAAACGTACACACACATACATACGTGCCAACACAGCAGATCACAGCAGTCAGCTTTCTGAAAGCTACCAAAGTCCAGATAAGACAGAAGCCTGTTCAAGCTGCTGTAGATATTTCATCTGATTCCTGTCACGTCTAAAACTTTGTACAAAGCCGCATTAAGAACCAGCATCCTACACCGAAAGACTGAACGGCCACCAGGAACTGTGGACTTGCAGGTGCTAAAGAATATTTGGGAGTGAGGGAGTTGGGCTGGGAGATACAAGACCAAAAAATTCTTCCTCAGCATCATGCCTGCAGGGCTGATGTTGCTATTTTCAGTTTAGTCCTGAACTGGAAAGTGAAAATACGGCTTTCTCGGGAGTTTGTGTTCTTTAAGAAACCCCTGCCGCCTCCAGACTAACGCCGTCTTCTACCACCTCCTTCACAGGGCTTACAACACGGTGGAAGAAATTGGACTGATTTAACTGCAGCAACGTAACTGTCCTGTATTTGTAGCTGTGATTGTCAAGGGTTTAATGCGAACCCAAGGCAGAGGCCAGGGACTTCTGCCAGCGCGAATTCACTCCATCTATTTGCGGCTCTTCTGACAGACCCTGAGGTTTCAGCTCGCCTAAACTTGTACAGTCAACCACCGCGAATGGTTGACACAACAGGAACAGAGGGATGCTGAGAAACAGCTTTAAGGGCGATGCTCAGACTGACCTGAATTCTGGGGTCTGCAGCGAAGCCCCACACCCCAAACCCGCATCCTCCACAAAGTGCATTTTCATCCCACTTGGATCTTCCGTGGAGAAGCACGTCCACACGCTCACCCACACCCACACCAGCATATGGCCTGCTTCACACACGCAGGGCTTGTGCTCCACCCTTCTCCCGTCACCCAGTTACCAATGGCAAAATTAAACGTTCCATTTACAGCAGAGATGGGGAAGAAGGAAAGGATAGGAGAAAAAATGAGAGTAGGAGAGTGCTCAAACGCAGACTGAGTACCTGGTGCTTTCTCATCCTCTACAGTCTCCGCAGAGTCTTTTTTACCCCCACAGCTAAATCATGCTGGGGACATTCTCTGGGGTCCAGATGATAATGTTAATAGAGACCAGACCAGACTTGCTCTTTTTAGACCACCTCCCAGGAGAAAAAGGTGGCTAAAATATTTCCTAAGATTCAGACAAATTCCTCGAGTACTCTCTGCAGACCAGAATCTCCTTGGATTCCAGCAGAATGATCCTGTTCTTCTTCTCTCTGTGCAGCAGCCAGAAGGAACTAATGCATTTTGATCACACAATTTCTCTGAAATCGCTATAAGCCCAACAGCAGGCGGCACAGTAATTGCACACAGTTTAACTCCTGCTCGCTAGTTTAACTCCAGCTTGACAGCTCATACTGAACTGCTTTAGCTTAACCCAGATTACAGTCAGCCCAGTTTTCCCTTGCCTGGGACCAATTAAAAACTACACCACCACAAACATCCACACACACAGACCCGTGCTGGCTCAATGAAAACAGCGCAGCACCAGAGCTGCAGCTGAAGCTCCGGGACAGGCAGTTCCCAAGGAGAGCAGCGTGCCCTGCAGCCTCTGCCCCCGTTGATGTGCTCAGTGCCATGCTCTTGGGTGCTTCTTCCAAGAATCTTTTCTCAGGAATCAAACTGCCATATGTGCTACCATGTCTCTGTGCTCCAAAAACACAGGAGCAAGAAGAAGAGAGAGAACTTTCCTGCACAGATAAAAAAGGCTGTGGAAATGTGGTCGGACTTGATCACTCTGTAACGTGGCTGGAGGAGCAGGCAGACAGACAGGACAGCTTTGGCTTCCTCCAAGAGGAAAGCAGAAAGTCTCACAGCATTTACTAGACTTGACGTGTTGCACAGGGATACTTTTTTGCCTCGTTATTATTTACCACCTATTAATTATTTACTATTTAGTATGTCTTAGCATGTGAGGTAAGACAGTTTCCCACTGCCCTTGGCCCTACCAGTCACAAGTTTTACCTCTAGCTTTTCTTCTTGACTTTCACATCTCATAATTTTTGCTTTGTGCTCTTCAGTATTTCTCTTTCATTACTTCTGTTACTTTTCAAATCGTAAAGTGTTTTTCCTCTCCCCCTGAATTGAGAATGCTTTATTACCAGCTAATCCCATTTCCTGAATGTGCACTCATGACTTCCTGGCTTTTACCACTGCACTTCGGAGCTAAACAGAAACGTCTTATTTCAAAAAGGAATTATTCAGGTTTTCAAAATAAACCCAGTACCTTTAGTTTTGTTTGACTGTTTCTGAACTAAGTGGCAATTTATTGCCTTTTGTCTGGATTATTAGTTAATATATCACGTTACCCACTCACAAGGGTTTTTCACATGTCTGGTAACTGGTGTGCAATGTTCAGCCTACCAAGTTCTTGGAAGTGATTAGCAAGGCTAGATGAGAAAAAAAAAAACTAAAAAAGTATATTAACCAATAACTGAAATAATCTTTGTAATAAGAAAGTATAATATTGCTTTATATGGTTCATAAACACTCTAAATGAAGTCCAAAATTGAACTTTAATACTCAAAGTGATTCATTTTACACACCTCAGTTAAAATTACTGTATCGCGCCGCATGACTCAAAATTACCCTCGAGACCAGAAATTCACGCAACAAAGCTCTTTTAATATTCAACCTCTATGCGAGGGACTGGCACGAACAGTCAGCTTCATCGAGGAGCTCAAAGGGCCTGCAGCTCGCCGTGCCCCGTGGCCCTCTCCCCTCTCTTTATGACTTCATCCAGCCCCAATTATATGGCCTAAGAAAGACAAATCTCAAGTTTTCCATTTACCCTTCTGAAATCCATTTGATGTTATTAGATTCTCTTATTTCAAATGCCACATCAAATACAGCTCGGCGTCTTTCTGCTGCAGCGAAGCACAAGTCGTATTTCACTGTATTAGCCAATAATTACATTGTTTGTCTGCCAGTTCATTTCCATGAACATGTCGTTTTGAAAAACCCTGCTATGAGAGGCTCCTCCTGTAGGTACTGAAATGATGTGAGCACTTTTGGATTCTGTCTGTAAGGTGGACATGTATTGGGACATGAGGCAGCATTCAAAGCACCTCATGCTTCGTGTCAGTAGGCTACGTTGGAGTTATTTGCTATTAAAAGCTATCAAAGTCGGCTATCACTTGAATCCCTTTCAATCAGTTATAAGACATACTTCTGTATCTGTGGAAAAGTCCTCATCACCCAGAAGAAGTATCTTCCATATCAGAATTATTAACGAATTAGATCTAGAAACCTACTTTTCCAAATGTTGGAGACAACACAACGTGTTTTTTTCAGTTACACAGGTTAAAAGTGTGTACAGGCCTACCCAAATTCATCTTCAGATGTGACTGAACTACGTAAGACTGAGGACACATTGTGGTTGCTTCAAAATAATTCAGTCCTGTAACCCCGTCTCTTCTGGGGCCTGTGTGTTGGGGTGTGCACACCGTGTGAACACCTGCATGGGGCACGCTCGGCACTGACACATCAACAATGTCCACACCTCCACGTGCACCTACACACCTGAGAGACTGGTGGGTTTAAATGCCACACAGAATGAAGGCTTCTGGTGAGGTTAAACTGGGGGGATAAATGATAGCGGACTGGCAAAGGGTAACGTCAGCCTTGCCAGAACACCCTCCCTGCATCCCCTTTATTATTAATGGAGAACGGTGGTCTCGAGTAAAAGCCTCAGTGTTGAGACCTTGGCTTCCCCTCTTGAAGAAGGAATCTTATTCTCCAACAATTATGCAAAGGATTTAACCTCAGAAGTCTTACACCAGGCCCTTTTCCATTGAGCACAGCCTTCACTCAAATATGTGTGTATATATATATACACACTGTGACTAGGCAGGGGAATTATTTACACCTTTAAAGTTGCAGATATATGTAAGTGTTGATTCTGGTCTTGAGCATGGTTATATATATATATATA
>NW_010180580.1:0-24835 GCF_000695765.1 Mesitornis unicolor | reverse complement strand
GGTCTGCCCATGGTCACAGTTCCCTCACACGTGACCAGTCAACCCGACTCTCGCCACAGGTTGCAAAAGGTGAAACCTGGGTTCTGCATACTCCTCCTCCTCCCTACATCTGCCCATGGTCACAGTTCCCTCACACTCGACCAGTTGATCTGGCTCTCGCCACGGGTTGCAAAGGGGAAACCGGGGTTCTGCGTCCTCCTCCCCTTCCCTCTCTTTTCTTTCCTTCAATCGACCTTGGTGTTCTTCAAAGTTGTTCTCCTCGGGCCCCACTCCTTTCTCTGCTGCAGGTCTCCTCCGATGGTTATGGAGATCCCGTCTCTCTCTCTCTCTCTCTCTTTTTTTTGGAATTAAACTGCAGTGGAGCTTAAGCTTAAGTTGTGATTGGGGCCGGCCAAGCCCAGCCGGGCAAGGTCGGGGCTGCGCCACCCGCACCTGGGGCTGCGCTGGTCAGGGCCGGTGCCAGAGAGAGAGCGAGGCATACCCTGCATCCCCCTTAAATACATGAATTCTCAGGGATGCTGATTGGCTTGGCCTGGTCAGAGGGGGGTCCAGAAAAGGCAAAGGGGGAGCTTTTCAGGTAGCTTCTTAAAGGGCTATGTCCATAGCCCTTCCCCCGTTACCAAAGACACAACCAAAAACCCCCTCACAGAAAACCCAATACAAAAAAGAATAGGTCAGGAAAACAAAAAAGCTTGATACATATGCTACATCTCAAAGCAGAATATTTTTCAGGTCTTTGCATTTACATAAATCTGAGTGAGAGGGTATTGTTATACACATATATATTATGAAATAGAAATTCACTGAAGTCAACAGGGATTTTGCTTTTCTTTCAAATTCATCCTTTTGCAGAGATGGAAGGACAGAGGTGGAAGGACTAAGAGTAAGAAGCCATTTGATTAGTATTGGGTTTAATGCTAGTGAGATACGCCATGGGAATGTCTTATGGCAGAAGTAGCCAAACTTCTTGATCTTTGAAGCAATGTATCAGTATTCCATGTGACCAAAAATCAGATCCTCCTAACTGCTACTGCTTTGCCCCTATACCATGTGACAACCTTCACCACACCTCCTCTTCTTCTGCATTTATACACTGTCATCCTCCCAGTTTAGTATTTGCCTGCCTTACTGCTTGTATTCTCAGTTTTAAGTGTAAGCCGTGTTTGTAACTGCCTTCCTTTGCAAGATACTGTGATGGTGCAGATGGGGGAGCTACTAGCTACTGCAGAGAAACATTGTGTCTCTTATTTGTTTTTCTGTTTTTAAAGTCTCATGGCTGTAGGTCACTTTATTTCTACACATTATTTTTTCAAACAGGTTTCTTTCTCAGGACAACAATACTAACTGTCTGTGTGTCTAGAAAACATCCAAAGAGGCAGGTGCATGGTTTACATTAAAGTGCTTGTGAATTATGTGGTGCTTGCAACATGAAGTTTGGCTAATATCAGTTTATGTCCTAATGCTGCCTGTCCTTTTTCCTTCCTTAAATTTTCTGATCTTTCATTTTACAGTTAAAAAAGAAAAAAAAAAGAGTATAGTGTCTTTCTATTGCATTGTTGACTCTTTTGATTCTTACAATTTTCCTGTTTCTGTTGATCTACAGGATGAAGTTTGTCCCAAAGTGGATGGAGATCCTGTTCAACAATGTGTATGGGCAACTGCTGTTAATGTAAAAGACAAGTTCATTTATGTAACTCAGCCCACACTTGACAGAGTTCTTATTGTTGATGTACAGTCTCAGAAAGTTGTGCAGGTATTTATTTCTCATTTTAAAATTAATATCTAATTTGGGCACAAGAATTTAAGGTTTTCCTTCATCTTTCAAAAAGATCCATTAGCTTGAGAGTAAACAGAATATCTAGAGTAAACCTCACCTACTTTTGATATTCAGCAGCAATTTATGTTTAGTGACTGTCCTTGTCAATAGTCAATTGGGAGAGAGAGAATCAACATGAAAATATCTCTTATAAATATCAAAAAAGTGGTTGAGGACATTAGTTATTTGGGAAGTTTCTAGCTCAAGGTACTTTTCACTTAAAAATGAAGATTCGTTAAAATAGAGTCTTATCACAGGAATGCGTCTATCAATATTGTCAGAAAAGTTCAGAGCGGTAGCTTTGGCTACAGAAGGCGGAGGACTTTTATCCAGTAAGTTTTTAGACAAGCAAATGACTGGAATTGCGGAAGATGCAACACCACCCTTAGCCAAGATTGGAGACTATGAGTTTGAATTTCTTCTCCCTTTCTATTGTGTAGCTAGTACTACCAGTTTCTCTGGGATGCTGGAGACACCCTGCTTAGTGAAAACCATTAGGTAAAAGAGAAAAATCAATGCTATGGTACAGGGATTAATGCACTCATGTAGTTTGTCAAGCACCAAAGTATAAGGCAATGCAGTTTTTTTGAGTAGTACAGTTCCCTCAGGAGAGGCTGTGAGAATCAATATAATGCAAATAGTCTTGAGTAAAAATTTGATGTTTATTTGCTGCCACTCAAATCAAATACTATAACTACTGTTTTCTTGTCTTTCTTGCTCTCCTCTTTTTTATTTTCCTTTATGTATCCAGTGTTATCAATGACATCATTGCACTATGAGGTTTAACAGGGGATTTACAAATTTCAGTCTGAAGTTAAAGATATGTGAAAATGCATTTAGAAATTAATAGCCATAAACTCATCAAATTCTAAAAAAATATTTTCTGAATATAAAGAGACTATTTAAAGTCTTAAACTGTTTGTGTTAACAAGGCATATGGAAAAGGCAAAATGATAGTATTTTTTCTATTTAGCTTCTGCCTAGTGTTCCCACCATATTACACTATTTTTCTTTCTTTTTTTTATCAGACACATAAAGTAGATTGTATTTCATCATATAATCTTTCAAGATAATGTCATTTGACCAGAAAGATTATTTTTAATTTTCTTTTCAGTGGTAAAAAGAAATAAATCAATTATAGTTTGAGACAGTCAGCAGTCTTGTCAGCAGACAAGGGGCTTGTTTTTTGCTTGGGTTTGTGTGTTTGTTTTGTGAGGGATTTTTAAACTACATTACAGATCATATGAAATCTTGACATTTACTTTAAAAGCAAGGTAGTTCTTTTTCTGAAATATAATTCTCTCCTGGGTAAAAAGCTCTGAAGCTAGTTAATAACTTGTTGACAATCCTGGTCTAATTCTTAGAAGACAGGGCACTTGCACATGAAACTGATAAAGAGGTTTTGACACCAACACCACACTGGAAGTTTTGGTACAAATTTTATTCATACAAACATACATAATGTCTATGAGGTTACTTATAATTTCACCACATTCATGGAAATCAAAAGTTCTTTAGGAAAAAAAACCCATGGATTTTTATTAGAAATCTATTCTTTAATGTTATTAAAAATACTTAAATAGAGCTTTTCTTCATCCCCTTTCCCTTTCTTGCTGATAAATGAATTAAAATCTTTATAGGATAGGTTGCAGGTAGATCTCAGTACAGCACTGAAGTACTTAAAGGGATCTTATAAGAAAGATGAGGACAGATTTTTTAATAGGGCCTGTAGTGATAGGACAAGGGGCACTGGTTTTAAACTAAAAGAGGGTAGTTGCAAACTACATATAAGGAAGGAATTTTTTACGATGAGGGTGGTGAAACACTGGAACAGGTTGCCCAGAGAGGTTGTAGATGCCCTATCCCTAGAAACATTCAGGGTAAGGCCGGACAGGGTTTTGAGCAACCTGTTCTAGTTTAAGATGTCCCTTCTCATTGCAAGGGGTATTGGACTAGATGACCTTTAGAGGTCTCTTCCAACCCAAACCATTCTATGATTCCATGATATTAGTCAATTTTAACAATAAGCATTTATTTTTGGTTTTGGTTTTTGCAAGCAGCAAAAATTTTTGCAACCACTATTACTCTACTCATATCATATGCATGTATAAAAACACTCATAAAAGCAGGAAGCAATGAAGGGAATTCAATTTCTTAGGTCAGTGTATTTTCATTACTTACAGTACTGCCTAGCACAGAAAAATAAAGAAAATGTAATTGATTTTTGGAAAATAGATACTAAGCTGTTCATAAATGAGATCATCATGCCTTTTCTCTAGGTGTCATATTAATACAAAGGATACTATTTACATTTTAACTATTTCTAGTCTGTATCTTAGAGAAGAAACCACTTATGTGCTCTGTAAAACTGAATTTTCAAAAATGCTTACTCTGGTAGGAACAAATGGGGAGAAAACCTCATATTTTGAACGTGAGCAGCACTCTAATAAAAATACTGTCAAGGGACAAAAAATCCAAAGGCAACTAAAAACATATTTGAAAGGGCTTTAAGTTGTGTAACTATGCTGTTTTCTCTGTAAAAATAATGTTGATTTGGTATTGGTTTCATGGTATTTTCTCTGAAATACTGTATTTATTCCTTTCTGCTACGAAAGTTAACATCAATGATGTGTGTACAAGTTCACATGTGTAACAACTAGATTTTAGGATGCCAGGTTGGACAGGGCTTTCAGCAACCTGATCTAGAGGGAGGTGTCCCTGCCCAAGGCAAGGGGGGTTGGACTGGATGATCTTTAAGGTCCCTTCCAACCCAAACCATTCTATGATTCTATGATTTCTATGACAAATGTATTTATCAAAGTACTCAAAGCAGATTCTAGAGCAAACTGAATTGAAAGTTATTGGGAACATGGATGGTGTATCTTTAGAGAGATATTTGTAGCCTTTTTGATTTAGCCAGGTAATTATCATTTTAAAGTTAAGTATTTGCTTTCATTTGTAAATTCTTGAAAAGAAGCACTGTCACCTGCAGTTGTCCAGTATTGCTTAGTAGCACACCATTAACTGGGATGAGCTGGAGACATACTGAAGTAAACAGAGCTCATCTTCATTCAGTTAGCACCTTGCTGTTAGCTGTTCAGCCTGGTTAGCTAGAAACAGCTGTGAAAGCCTGCCTCTGAGATACTCTGCTCCTTTCTGCTGCTGACTCTTCTCTTGGGAGCTGCATTACCTGTCTTGACTCCATGGGCAATTCCTTCTTCTGGCAGTGCCGTGGCCTGAACGTAGCTAGCACTCATTCAGCAGAATACATATGGGTCAGCCCATATGTCTGAGGAAGCCACAAGGAAATTTGACACACCTGAACAAATTAGCTATACAACAGCCCAGGTATTATTTTAGACAACTTGTCTTTTAGCCTGCAGCAGAAAAATGTTATCAAACACAAATGAGCTTTTTCAAGGGGTGTCTTTCTGATTTTAAATGAACTGGTGAGCAACCTGGCTTAATTTTCTTTTTTTTCAAAAGGAAAAACAAATTCAGTCTAGATGAAGCTGTGGTTTGCAACACCTCAAGGGTACAGTTAAGCATCATCAGCAGTCTCAGCCAGCCATTAGTGTATTATCTTGAGGATCTACCTCATTAGTTTAAATTAGATTCACTTAATTAGCCAGCTGGTGCTCTCCTTGCAAAACTGATAAACAAACTGTGCTTTACAGTTCTATAATGAGGAGAGTAAAAAGCAATTTCCACCTATTTTTTCTGATTTAATGTTGAAAATAGTCGTTAATCTTGTGCAGAATGGATCCTAATCACATACACTATCCTCCTATTTTATTCCTCTGAAGTCTTCAGTTCTTCTCATAACAAAGGAAGAGTAGAGCTCAACCGTAAAATGTTTGTGGTTTCAAGAGACAGTGCTAAGGTTGTAGGAAAAACACTTTGTTTCTATTCACAAGTCTACCAAAAGCAGCAACTCTAACTAGAAAACATGAAAACAATCTTTCCAACTTCAACAGAATATATCCAATTTAGTAGAGATAGGAAGCTTTGGGTCTAGGAACATTGTATTGGTTTTATGCAGGACTGTGTAGTAACACCTTGCATTGATTTTAGTGTGTGACTTTAAAATAGTCTTCCCTTTTTGCAATTTTCCAGTAATTGGTGTAGTTTCTAAACTCATATTTATAAAGTGAGGGTGATGGTATGGAAGGAAGATAAATACTTTTATACTTAATTTAAAAACTTTATTTTAAACTTCTTTGTAATTTTGATGCAAAATGTTAGAGCACATAATGAATAAAAATCACTTTATTAGCAGTTCAGTAACTTTGAATTAATCAGAGGGCTGTTTCAACAACTGACAACATAGTTTTTAAATACAATCTAAAAACATCAGGAAATACATATCCAGTCATAATTTTAATTCAAACACATATATTATTTTTCTTTTGAAAATGTGTCAGAAACTCAGGATTTCTATCTCTGTTACGCTTCAGGCAGTAAGTACAGATCCTGTTCCAGTGAAACTACACTACGATAAATCACATGATCAAGTCTGGGTGCTGAGCTGGGGAAACATGGAAAAGAATTCACCAACTTTGCAGGTGAGGTGATCACAATAATTATATGCAAGGAAATCTAGACAAGTTGAAGCTTTGTGTAATTGCAACATTTTGTATGTTTGCATTTGAGCATTATTATCATGACCGAAGGAGGGGCAGTGAAATTATTTCAGTTAAACAGAAAACTTTGCTAAAAAAAGAAAGAGATCATTTTCCACACCCTTACTCAGAAGTAACAGTGCTGAATTGATAGAAGGATAAGGAATATCCTTATGATTTCAAAGATGACACCAAATTTGGTGGGAGTGTTGATCTCCTTGAGGGTAGGAAGGCTCTGCAGCCTGGATCAATGGACCGAGCTCAATTGTATGAGGTTTAACAAGGCCAAGTCCCAGGTCCTGCACTTCTGTCACAGCATTACAGGCTTGGGGAAGAGTGGCCAGAAGGTGATGATTGTCAGCTGACTGAACATGAGCCAGCAGTGTGCCCAGGTGGTCAAGAAGGCCAACAGCATCCTGGCTTGTATCAGGAATAGTGTGGCCAGGAGTAGGGAAGTGATCCTTCCTCTGTACTCAGCACTGGTGAGGCCGCACCTCGAATCCTGTGTTCAGGTTTTGAGGCCCTCACTACAAGAAGGACATTGAGGCATTGGACCGTGTCCAGAGAAGGGCAACAAAGCTGTTGAATGGCCTGGAGAACAAGTCTTACGAGGAGCGGCTGAAGGAGCTGGAGTTGGTTAGTTTGGAGAAAAGGAGACTGAGGGGAGACATTATTCTTCTCTACAATTATGTTAAAGGAGGTTGTAGTGAGGTGGTAGTTGGTCTCTTCTCCCAAGTAACAAGCAATAGGACAAGAGGAAATATCCTCAACTTGTGCCAGGGGAGGTTTAGATTGAATATTAGGAAAAATTTCTTTACTGAAAGAGTAGTCAAGCCTTGGAACAGGACGCCCAGGGAAGTGGAGGAGTCACCATCCCTGGAGGTGTTCAAAAAATTTGTAAATGTGGCACTTTTTGGGACATAGTTTAGTGGGCATGGTAGCATTAGTTTGATGGTTGGACTTGATCTTAAAGGTCCTTAGTCATTCTGTGATTCTATGACTACAGCTGAAAGCAGCTGCATGCTTTGTAACTGCCAGCCAGTTTTCTGAGAGCAAACTGTTGCTGTTTATGATGGTTTTTTTCTCTAATTAGAGGATAAACTGGATTTTAGGCATATTCCTATTTCACTAGCATAATATTGACTCTCTGAAGGTGACAAGCTCCATCTTTACTTATTGCTTTTTTCAGATATAAGATATGTGAGCAACCTGGTCTAGTGGAAGGTGTCTCTGCCCATGACAGGGTGTTTGGAGCTAGATAATCTTTAAGGTGTCTTCCAAAGCAAACAATTTCATGATTCTGTGATGAAAAATCTTTACTTTTCACATGCCTCTGAGCAGCAGAAGCCTAGGGACAGTCACTAATGAAAGATTTCAAGAAGCTACACTTGCATTCCTACTTTTTCACTACTTTCTGTTTCTTATTTAAAGTAATCCCTCGAGAATATAGTGATCATCTCTATGTCATAATTTCAAAATTACTTTTTATTTCGACTTATTTTCCTTTTCTTTAGATGTTAAGGAAATTTTTATGTATTTTAAAATATATATAAGATAAAGACACAGAACTCAAGCAGAAAAATTAGTAACATTTGAGAACACCTTTTTAGCATCTAAAGACTCTTAGTAACTGTGAGTATGCACAGTAATTTGTGGGAGTTTAGCTGTCACTTCTCCCTAGAAAATGACTTCTGTGATGTCAGTCTTATGTTGTTTTAAAATGACTGATCATCTTCACCCTCGTTTTTCCTTACAGTATAGATAATAAATTATTTTTTTAAATAATCTGCTCTTAAATGCATGTATGCGAATATGATAGTGGTCATTATACGGAGTTGTCTTTTATTCGCCCATAAACATTTACCTCAGAGAAGTTCTATGATTTGGGAATTCAAGGAAAATTGGTTCATAATAACTTAAGGAATGTGTAAATTCAAATCAACTTGCTCTTCCAAAATATGTTTGTGCTATGTTGAATCATCTCATGATTGACAAGAAGAGGGTCAGTTGATAATGTCTTAGCTTTTCACTCTGTCTGTAGTGCTTAAGAAATGTATTCTACTCTAGGATCTAGTATAAAAAGAAGGTAAACAAAAAACTTAGTTGCACTAATAACTGCTAGAGGCTTTAGAAATGCAAATGAATACATACAGACTCAGTGATGAAAAAAAAGAGGGGAAAATGTAAATATGAAGATTAAGTTGTCAAGTATGTAATGATTCTCTGAAAGCTGTAATACTCAGCTTTATTCACTGTCATTTTTGTTCGTGTTCTTGGCAATTGAAGGACAGTAGAAAAGATGGACTACAGAGGCAATACTATATTAATTTATTTGGATAGAGATTAAGTTTTGTTTTTTTTTTTATTTTTTTTTTTTTTTATGTGGGGAAAAACAAAAGCCAGTGGGAGCGTTTCTCATCACACAATCCATACTCAGCCGGTAGGAATGCACTTTGACAGAGTGGATGACTTTTTCATTCCAGCTACAAGCCTCATCATTACCCATATAAGGTAAGCTTTAGCTGAATTATAATTAACTTTCAGATGAACATTTGAACATTTTAATTTTTAATTGTCTCCAAAGAAAATATAATTTAAAAACCTTGAAAAATCTAAGACTATGCCACCTACTTCAATATTGCTTTGCAACACCTTTCTTCATAAACAGACAATATAAGTTTTATTGAAAACAAGCTAGATATCAGAATAAACACATTAGAGTTTTTCCTCCTTATATCACCAAATATGATTCTATGTTGAAAAGTTCCACTGTACTCTGAGATGTAACACTATATTGTATTACGTGTATGTTGCATTGAAGTTATTCTCTTGATTAATGGACCAAAAATAAACATTTCTGTGGTTTTAAAAGGAATTTTGATACAACATAACTCTTTATGAACTAGCTTCTACTGCTCATTCAGTTCTTTCTGTTTTTTTTCATCAGGTGCTCTGATTTTAAAACAAACCATGACTGAGCATGTAACATAAACTCTGTTTAGACACATTAATAAAATTAGTCTTATTTCATGGGTGTTGTCTATATGATGATAAAATGGTTCATATTGTAATTTATGTCAGGAAACACTGTAGATGCTTGGGACCTTAGTTATTTTTCTCAGTGAATGTAGGATTGTCTTTGTGTTTATCCAAAGAACATACCATTTTTGACTGTAATAGAAGTACTTTAAGTATGGAAGAATGGAACAAAGTGACCTACTGGATTTTAAAAGGCATATGGGACAGACAAAGAGAGTGTGAGGGAAAGATAGTAACTCTTAATATAGGCATAAAGCAGAAATCTTTTCAAGAGCTCCTGAAGGCCTCTTAAATGAAAATTTTTCTTCCTTGAAATACGTTAGTAAGAATGTAAAATACTATTTTCCTCTCGTATTTTCTCTGTAACATTTTTACCTTTAGGGACTGAAAAACTGCAGTCTGGGATTTGTACATCCAAATATTGCATTAATATGTATTAGCATTTTGTATGTTTAAGACTGTCAAGTTCTTTGCGAGGTAACACAGATCTATTCTGACTCAAAATACATCTGCAAATAATTAACTCAATTGTTTATTCTGCTCTTGCAAGTTCAAGTTTCTATAGAAATGCTTTCATTAGCATGATCTTAAATGTCCTACAATTATGAGACATCGTCATTCACTTTTAGCTAAAATCTCAAATTGCATATGTAAATATGCGTCTCCATTAAAAAATACATAATTTCTGATTGTAGTGAGTGGTAGACTTTTAAATGTGAAAACATGCAATTTAGGATGATTTTACAATTAATTCCAGAATTTACTCCATACGTGCTTGTGCTGCATCTAATCTGCATTTAAAAAAAATTTGGCTTCTACTAAAGAGGTTGATGAAAGGTTTTTTTTAAAAATTTTCTACAAAACACTTAACTAAGTAAATTAGCAATCAGTCATATGCAATTTAAATAGGAATGTGTAAATTAATATAGCTGAATAGTAAATTGACTCTAAATCTGATTACTGCCACTTTTCTTGAATTGAGTAGATAAATGCACATTGTGTCCCTGAAGTAATCTACAATCCTCATGCTCAGCCTTAGAAAAGCATTAAATATTTCTGCTACATTTGGCACAGGTGTGCCTTGAGAAAACAAGTTACTGCTTCTTAAACTGCCAAGCACTATAGGTACTACCCCCAACAGAACTGACATTTAGATTCATTAATTTTCATGTAAATAGGAAAAGAAAAAGGGTAGGCGTAAACATCATACAAGGAGTGGAAGTAGCATTGGGAAAAGAAAAATAGGTCCAATCCAAAGCTAGTGAGAAACACTTCTTGTCTAACTCAAACAATTTTAAGTTGATATTTTGCCTAAATAGGTCAAATAAGTGCTTTCTGTTTTTCATGGTAAGTCACAGCTACCTTCAGCTGATAAGTCATTTCATCTGTCCTGTATGCAACTTAGGAGAAAACGAAATTAAAGAATAAAAGAAGAATAAAGCATTTATCTTTTTTTTATACCTTCTTTTTTAATTGATGAATGGTTTATGGACAAGAAAAGAAGCTTTATGATTCTAGGGACAGAAATGTGATAGGTTCAGAAACAGTTTTGTGCAAACACCATTTGAAATCAGACAATGTTTTGGCTGTAATCCTTTTGTAACTGCTAACCATTTATAAATATAATTTTTTAAAAAGACAATATATTTTTGTTTTAATAAAAATCTACTAATTACCTCCATAATAATAAGTTGAAGCCCCACTGATGTTTCCAGATAGCAAATCCATGGTTTTTATAGTGAACCTCAGCTGCAGATAGATCAGATTGGCACCCCATGATACGGCTCTAAAAATCTAAGTGACTTAATTCTATAATTTCTAATTGTTATTTTGACAATACTGGTTCACCTGCTGACTCTAAGGGAGGGATTGCCTCATACCTTTGAGCATTCCTTCATGATGGAAATGAAATTGCTTCTTTTTCTCACAAAACTTTTAAAATGCAAGCTTAGAGTTTCAAGAAAGTCTGAGTTTCGCATAGCTTTTAATGAGGTTCTTGTACCAGCTAGTTGTAGTGTAATGCACAGAAATTCTTAGTCAATCAGCAATGAAAAAGAGGCTATGGCACAAGCCAGTAGCAATTATTAATAGAAAGAACCCTTAAAGAAATTTTCCCAGGCTTGGTGTTGGAAGTCTGAAGATTTCAAAGGGAAGAAATTATATGCTCAACTTGCATGTCTTAAAATAGCCTGCCCCATTGTCATCATCAGCTTTGTTTTTCCTCTGATGTACACTCACTGCCAGTATATGCTGAATTATACCAAGGGAATCAATGAAGGTAAAGCACTGTATTTCATGCGCACCGTTACGACCATATTATCAATGGGCACAGTTTGAGAAAAACTCCCCCCCCCTCACCACAGTTATGTTGAAAAGTTATCAGGCACTGGGGCCACAAAAGTAGACAGAATGAGATCTGTTAATCTCTAATAAATAGTACAAATCCCAAGGATGTTTTTTCAATTATTACTTGCTCAAATGTGTACAAAGCTTATTCCTTTTGCAGGTGCACATTTTAAAAATTGAATATAAATATTTTCAATATTCGGCCTTATTTATTCATTTACTGAGAATAAAATTTTTTTCAGTGAACTATGTTTTGTGCCAAAGCAATTCAGAGCAACCAATGATCTTGTCCTTATTTGTCTGCTAATACCATTCCTTATAATAAAATATAGATTTACAATTAGTAAATGTGATGGCTGCAAAAAGCCAATTTTTACAGAACTCGTGAAAATATATTGTTGGAAGTCTAAGCAGCAAAAGAGCTGATTATTTCAGCTCCACTGTTCGTAAATCAAAGTGAACAAAAGATAATTGGAATAAATTAGGGTCTATCATTATACTGCTGTAAAATGTTTCCAAAGCAATGAACTCACTGTAATGGAGTAACTCTAACTTTTTAGATGTTTTAATCTTTTAGCAAGTATTTTAAATGTCCCATAGCTACCTGACCTAAGTGGAAGAATGAGCAATCAGCTCGTTGGCAAGATGGCTCAGGATCTGAATAGACTTAAAATCTTCTTAGTTTGAGTTTTTTCTCTATTTTCTTTCTCTATTGTACATGGTTATAGGGGAATAGTCTTTCTAAAATCATACATATTCATTTTCACAAAACAGTCCAAAACCTAAGCTTTTGTTCAAGAAGTAATTGGAATGTGCCGCTAATGAATTCCTGTGAACCTTCTTAAATGAAATCAATGTTGAGTGGTGATTCAGTAAATTCACATTTCATTCCAGAGTTTAAACCCCTACAGAGGTGTGAAGTAACTGAAGGACTGTAAAAGCATTTTCAGTATTTCTATCCAAATAAACAAACAGAAAATATTATTTTGCTTTAAAACTCCTACATAATCAGAAAGAACTTTCTGTTTGGTAGTTTTTAGTTTCTATTAATGATTGTGGAATCTATCAATGAACCCTACATGGTAGCACAGCACACAAAGAAGGTCTCTCTAGTTTAGGGGTTCACTCTGCAGTCTCCCACTCTGTAAACTGTGTCTGTGAGAGTGGTGCTAAATGGAAACCTCATAGTCATTCTTTCCCCTCTCTGTCTGTTTCCCCCTGCCAAAGGAGGACCCTTCTGGCCCATGAATGTGTTGCTTTTCAAAAAGAAGCTCATAGGAACTTCTGGGAATTATGAAGGGGAGTGAGTTAAAAGTCCTTTACTGCATCTATTTGTTTTGAATGGTGGATTTTATAGCATCTTTGTTCCAGAGAGAGTATGAAGAATGAATAATTTAGTTCAGACAATTTAAATGGTCTGAAGTTTACTTTGTTCAACTACCACCATTGACAATACCAACTACTGTTATAATAAGTGCCTCTTTAGAAAATATTCAGGTACGCATTAGTTATCAAAACTATGTTCTCCATTTCATTTCTTCTCTGTCCGCATGTCTCTGCCCAAAAAGTTAGGAGTCTAAGTACCTTTGAACTTTGAAACTGCTGGCTGTTCACACAAGGTATGCCACGTGCCCATACTTACACTTCATCTGCATCCTCCTTCAACTTCTATCTTATTTTCTGACTCAAAAGGACGTGTGTTTGCAGGCTTTAAAATGTGCTAGGCAGTAAGGATTCCCAACTGTGTCTGTGGAAAAGCACCTGCAGAAATCATGAACTGCCAGCACTCCACAAATACAGTCACTGAAATCTGGCAAAGACCTGATGTTCTGAGATGTATGTGACATATTTTAATCCAGTTAATTTTGGAATTCCCTAAGAAAATATTTTTAATTTTAAAGTTAATTTTCAGCTCAGTGTTATAAAATTGAATTAATAATTAATTGCACATACAAATGTAGATTAAAAAAATATTTTTATAATGCACTGAAATCTGTGATTGTTTCTAACCTTACAATATCTGTGTACATATGCACACACACACACACACACACACACAAATATATATAATGTGTATATAAAAAATCAGTCTTGAAAACAGTCTTGTTTCAAGAATCTGTTATCCTGCATATCCTTTCCAATGTTAATTGACAATACAATACAAATGCTGCTTGACCAGTTGATTCAACTCATACTCCAATCCTTTTCCTCTTAGGTAGTTTGAATAAAACTTCACAAAGCTCTCAAACTAAAAATGCCAACTGTCAACAGAAAAAAAATATTATATTGAAAAACATTTTCACTTCATTGTGGCTACTTAGAAATGAAAATTCCCTTCAAATGTTACCTAAAACATGAGACTGCAGTCAGCCTTTGTAGCACTGTAAAACTATAGCATCATTAGAGGAAAATTCCTTATGTTCTACTTATCTTTCCCCATTTGTTCAGGAAATAGTGACAACTTGGCGTAAGTAAGTCTAGTTGGCTCTACTGAAGTGAAGAGGAGTTTTGCTAAACTGTAAATGTTTTCCACACTATAATTTTTTCCCCTTTTGCATATGCAGAAGTCTTTACAGGAAAATTTACCTTTGGTGTAATATGAAAGCCACTCCATGTGAAGTGGCCAAACCAATCATTATTACAAATAAAAATTTGTTTTACCTGTCTCCTAGTACATATCTGCTTTTAAAAATTCAGCATGGATCAGTATGGGAAAACACATGGCACAATGAAATGTATAAAAATGTAATCAACTATAAGAAGAAACTAATCCCTGCAATTATGGCACATAATTTGTTGTATCCAGTGATTAGAATTTGTCTTATCTTAGTGCTATCTTAATTACTTACAGGTTTTCCAAATAAACCAAATTATAAAGATTCATTTACTGGCTTTCAGGCAATCTTAAAACTATGTAACTAACCATATTTCTGTAACTAATAAACTACTACTAAAGTAGTAAACTTCCATCTTAACAGAGCCACAACCAACAACCCCTAACCCACGTATTATCTACAAATTAGACCACAGGAACTTGCCATGATGTGCCTGATTTTTCCCATGATAATTTATATTTTCAATACAAATGTTATCTCTGGTGCTTTTATGTGCCAAAATTAATATTTTATCATTTTTTTACATACAAATAAACCTTTTTTTTGTTTAGTCTAATAGTTTGTTAATTTAGGTCGCTAGTAAAAAATTAAACAGGGAGAGAAAGGAATTGTGGTAATGTTTAGTGTTTGTTCTTTTGAATATCCACATATCCCCAGCTATAACAATATGTGAACTTCATTAGGATGAAGAAAAAAATCTTTTGACACTGTTGACGTATTTAATTCATCAACTTTGTAGTCCTTATCTCTATCTCATTATTAATTTTCTACGAGTGCTGACTATTTATTTTAGTATATATAATTTGTCTGTGCATTACATATGACATCTGCCCACCTTGATGTTACCACAATTTCTGGAGTGCCAGGTCTTCTTGGTTCTATCCCACCTTGTACTGACATTGAGGACTATCTTTAGGAATATCTGTCGTTTACTATGCCTGTGTAGCTGGCCCTTTCTTTGACTTTTATTGCTTTAAAAATTAAGATTGGGTTTTTTTTTCATTAAATTGCTAGCTCTCCTTCCCTTATAAGGTACAAGAGGGAAAACACATTTACTGCCAACACTACAAACATAGTTTTGCTGAGAATACATTCCTTTATAATATAAGGCAAATAGTTTCATATATTCCTGGATTCTAAAAAAATCTAGAAATTAAGGTGGTTTCCTTTGTCCTAAAATTTCTTGGATTATTTTCTTGTGAACACTATAATCATTAGACAACAATTCACAATAATTAAAAAGTATATTGTGTATATGTTTTGCAACTACTCTACAAGAGAGCCCTCAGATAATCATAGCTTTCTGCATCATTAGTACCCTGAAAATTCAAATTTATCCCTAGCCTGTGCAAATGTACACTAAATGTAAGTCAGAAGTCCTGGGCTATATGTGACATGCTAAAACAAGTCAGCTTTTCCAGTAAGATATTACAAAATGACTGAAGAAGCCAATACAGTATCTCGCCAGCTATGGGGAAATTTTCCTGGTTGTTCTTTACATATTGGTCATTTGAAGATATTCTTCTTCCATGAATTTGGGATGACAGTCCCTTTCATTCCTCTGTATGTCTAGTGTAATGTAACTTAAATGTTTTGCAAGTAAAATCTGAAACTGAGATAGTAATAAAATATTTGTAAAAAAAAAGAAAAAATATTATTTTAAAGGGCTTTCAGACAATGTGCTTTTTCTGTTACTGATATGAGACTTCAGTTAAGAAATGTTGAGCTTTCTCTTGTAAGCACTTACATGATTTATCCAGCTGAGTTACAAAAGACAACTTTCATAGAGTCTCTCCCAGAAATAAGTTTTTGAAAGACTGTATAACTTGTGATTTTTCTGCCTGAGTAAGAAATTACAGTAAGAATGAGGATTTTGTTGATGGTACTTTACAATGTCATCCACTTTAGCCTGGCAGCACTAAATTTTTGGCGATCACTTTTTTGAGTCTAGAGCTAATCTTATTAAATATAAAGTAGGATAAACTCTGAAACTGTGCTTCCATTATTGTCCATTCTTGCCCAATTGTCCAAGATTACTAATGCTCAAAAATAATTTATTTTATAACATTCATTCCTATTGCTGTTGCTTATTGTCTAGGCATGGACATTTTCCTATTCAAATTCAAGCTCTCAGCATAAAGCTTCATTTGAGGAGATCCTTTTATTCTAAGAACATAGCATTTGTCAGGATTTCTTCAGGCACTTGTAGAAATGATATTTCTTCCTTTCTGTCTTGCATATCTGTCTTGAAGTTCTTCAGATATGTATTTTTCGAAATAATGGTCAGTATGTGCTAAGAGAGAAAGGGAGAGAGAGAGAATAATTTTAGTATGTTTGGCCATCGTTGACTGTGGGGTCTCAGCCATCCAAGTTAATCTACTGAATACCAACTTTTTCTAAAAGAGTGAACCCACAACCTTCTGTTCTGTGGTTTTTTTTCCTTTTTCTTTAACTACTTTTTTCTGGCCATTTTTTCCCCATTCCTGTTTCTTATGACTACTATGTTAATATTTCCCAGGTTATTTCTATATTTTTAAGAGGTGTTTTTAAATAATTAATTTAAAGTAATTGCAACAGTTAAATAAATAAAATTGGTGAAGAGGACACAAATATTTTACAGATGTGTATGTGAGTATATATTTTCACACATACAACCATTTACAAAAATAGAGAATTATTAAGATATTCTCCAAGATGTAAATATGTCCTCAGATAGAAAGAAGATTTATACTTAATGCTGTTATTTACAAATATCAAGGATGGACTAAAAAATGCAAAACAAAAATATGAAGCAGGTGTTCTTAGTGTTGTAAAAAACATCAGGAAAAAAAATTAGGAAAACAAACTTCAGAGGTCAAAACCTGTTATAATACCCAAAAGAAAGGCAGCGTTTTGCTGATGAGCAATAGCTACTGGGCAATATCTACTTAGCCTTTTGTTATCATCAAACAACCATTTCTTAATTGCAGAAATTAAAGAAAGGTCTTTTCTCAGCAACTTCACAGAAAGGAACTAGTCTAGGTAACAATAATTTTGTAAGTCCTGATGAGAAGACTAGTATGCCCTTGCAATCCTGACAGTTTTTGAAAACATAAACACTTCTAAAAGTAAACTGTTTTTTATCTAGAGGTAAATATTTTATTAGTCCAATGTACTACATTAATTGTATTAGAAAATGAGAATAAAAAAAAGAAATGGTGTATTTTACAATTACTTAAGTAAGGAAAATTAATTGTGTGATGATTTAAATGCTATGAATGCAAGGCCCCTGAAGTAAAATAAATTAGTGTAAACAGTCTTCCTTAGAATCATCTGTGTATGGATATAAAGTGAAGAGTAATTTTAACAAAGGAAATAATGGTTGCACTGCTATATCTTAAGTTCTTAGAAGATATTTAGTTGGAAGGAAAAGGGCATCTTCTTTCTTGTTGTGCTAATGATAAAAATCTCAAAGGACCAATGAAGGCAATTGAGACATGCAGCTAAGAAAACAGTTCTTAGGCCAATTTTCCTTTTTCTTTTCCTTAATAGTTAATATTTTCCTCTCCAGAGCTACTGTGGATAACTTAGTTTTATTAGAAAAAAAAATGTTTGGTATATCCCACATTTCCATGTTAGACTTTTGTTTAAATGGTAATATTTTCCTATGCTGCCAGATTAGAACTCTAACAGACTATTCATGAGCAGTTAATGGCATTTACTTTGAGCCTTAGAAAATGCTGGTCAGCAGATTTGATCAAACTTAGTAATGATAGAGTTTTAACTTCCTGGGTTAATTTTTTTCGTAAATTTGGAAAAAATGGTACGTAATGTATAGAATATTGAGTGGTTTTAGACACAAATGTTATTCACTCAGGATAAAGTAGATAATGTTTATTGTTATTTTCTTGAATTAAGTTATACAGGTTAGAATCTTCTGTTTTTTACAATACTGCTGTTTGCTTCTTGTACAGATAATTTTGATTGTAGGTCTTCTTTTTTACTTCTTTTTTGAGAACATAGTTTTCCCTAAATGAGGGAGAGAGACCTCTCTAAAAAATGTCTATTGACTGACTTCATTAGGGTAATCTATAGGTCTAAGGCCAGAAACAGAAAGGAAAGAGGACATCAGTTATTCCACCATCATTATCTTTATTCTGTGTGTTTTTCTAAAGTCAACAAGAAATACAGTTTTATATTAATACATTCATTAATAAAGAGGTATAATTAAATTTATCCTCATTTCTAGGAAAAGTTTATGTAAGCTTTTCTTTTTTTGTCTTTTTAACCAGTGCTCAGTTATTTTTGGTTTTATAACGAATGCAGTTGCATTAGTAAGCAGTATATATGGCTTGTTTAAAGGAAGAAAGTAACACAGTAAGCCACTGTTTAACACTTGTTGACATGTCCACACTAGCATCTTGCTTGGCTATTCTTTGTGCATAGGAGATGCAAACTCACTTGCTCTATCTGAAGGGCAATAAAAAATGATACCTTGTAACAACAATCTTGAAGATGCAGTGTCAGAACTCACATGACTTTGGAACTTTGTATGGAATATTTGGTTATTAATTCATACTTTACTTCTCTAGAACTTCCCATCAAAATAAGATTGTATCTTCGCTAGATTTTATATCTACAGGTCTCAGTATTATCCTTCAGTCTGAGTAACTCCTGGTATTGTTATGGGATGAACTGAAGGTTTTAAATGCAGCAAAGAAAAATAAACCTTTTCATACAGGATTGCCCTAAGTCCTGCCTTGAATTTTAGTTTGTCTTCATATTTTTTTTCTCTTGTGACTTTTGCTTTATTATGTTTTGCACACTAACTTTGTGTAAATCTCACAGTATTATAAAGGCAATAAATAAGGGTAAGGCAAGTTGGTCCTAACTGTGGTATAGTTAATTCAAGTAACAGTTCCTCAGTAGGCTTGAATTTCCTCCTGGGTGAGCCACCCAGGATCCGTGCTTTAAAATATGAAAAATTGTGTAACATAAGTGGTGTACCATTCCCTTGCACAGCTTTCATAGTTCCTGTCTTCACAAACAGAAATTATTTTAGAATTCTTTTAAAAACAGGAAATTTTCTAAACTTTTAAAATTTGTAGGTATAACATGATTGCTAGCCACATTCCATTATATTTACTATTTCTTGAAA
The DNA here is from genome assembly GCF_000695765.1 of Mesitornis unicolor. Lineage (NCBI taxonomy): Eukaryota > Metazoa > Chordata > Aves > Mesitornithiformes > Mesitornithidae > Mesitornis > Mesitornis unicolor. The sequence goes on along the minus strand of NW_010180580.1, from coordinate 5,260 downwards.
AATATGTGTTATAATTTGCAAATACAATGTCTGAATTACAGATATTAAAACTCATATCATGTGATTCTATCTTGATATTTTGCATTAGTCTATGGTGTTAGTTTTCACAGACCATATCAAATAGGCTAATAGTGAAAGGAAAATGTAGTTAACTAAGATATAGTGACAAAAAAAATTGCTTTTGGAAAATTCATTTATAAGATTTGCATACAATCTCTGCAAAATCCTAAGAAGTTAAAAATGAAAGACCCTGAAGAGCTTTTATTTGTCTTTTTTATGACTCTCTAGCCTTGAGAAAATATTGAAGCTGATTGTTATGGTTGGAAAAATACACTTTTTGTGGAAAACAAAGTGAATTCATGATTTTCTGTTACAGCTACCCTTTGAGAGCTATTAAAACCATCTTCAGAGATCCCTGAAAATTCTGAGAGGGACATTCTCTCTAGTTTTAGCTCTGTTTTGTATGAAGACTTATACAACATTCTTCTTTCCATTCAGGCACTTGTAGCAGTGCTACCTGCTCCTCTAAGCAGTCATTTTAGTTTCTGACCGCAGGGGGAAGCTTTATTAGCCTCTACAGCTGTGTGATACCTGAACTTATTGTAATGGCTTGGAGAAAGAGACAACCACATTTCAGGCATAATTGTGGGCCTTACTCACATCCTGATACAGTGTTAGTAATTTAAATTTAAACTTTAAAAATATGTGAAAAATTTTGTAAAGCTGTTTTTGGATATTATGCTTTCTTTCTGATAGGATGCTTACAATGAGTGCGAGGTTCATATTGTAGGCACCTAGGTTTAGGTGTGAAAATACGGTGTATCCATGTGTGTAAGATGTCTCTTTTTCTAAAGTTAATGGAGACCTAAACTGTATAGATAGTGGAGTCTAGAAAGTAAATTAGCTCACTCCCTTCAGGGCGCTGGCACTGGAATCCTAAATTATAGAATAGAATCATAGAATGGTTTGGGTTGGAAGATTGTCTAGTCCAAACCCCCTGCCATGGGCAGGGACACCTTCCACTACACCAGGTTGCCCGATGCCCTACCCAGCCTGGCCTTGAACACTTCCAGGGAGGAGGCATCCACAACTTCCCTGGGCAACCTGTGCCAGTGTTTCAACACCCTCACAGTAAAGAATTTCTTCCTAATACCTTATCTGAATCTACCCTTTTCCAGTTTAAAAGCATTCCCCCTCTTCCTATTGCTGCCTGTCCTTGTAAAAAGTCCCTCCTTAGCTTTCCTATAGGACGCCTTTAGAAACTGGAAGACTGCAATAAGTTCCCCCCTGTAGCCTTCTCTTCTCCAGGCTAAACAGCCGCAACTCCCTCAGTCGGTCCTTGTAGGGGAGGTCTTCCAGCCCTCTGATCATCTTGATGACCCTCCTCTGGACCTGCTCCAACAGCTCAATGTCCTTTCTGTGTTGGGAGCCCCAGAACTGGACGCAGTACTCCAGGTGGAGTCTCACCAGAACAGAGTAGAGGGGCAGAATCAGCTCCCTTGCCCTGCTGGCCATGCTTCTTTTGATGCAGCCCAGGATGCAGTTGGCCTTCTGGTCTGCAAGCACATGTTGCTGGCTCATGTTGAGTTTTTCATCGACCAACAACCCAAGTCCTTCTCCTCGGGACTGCTCTGGAGCCATTCTCCACCCACCCTGTATTTGTGCTTGGAATTGCCCCAACCCACGTGCAGGACCTTGCACTTGGCCTCCTTGAACTTCATGAAGTTGGCATGGACCCACCTCTCCAGCCTGTCCAGGTCTCTCTGGATGGCATCCCTTCCTTCCAGCTTTTCAACTGCAACATCCAGCTTGGTGTCATCTGCAGACTTGCCCAGGGTGCACAAGATCCCACTGTCCATGTCACCGACAAAGATCTTAAACAGCACCAGTCCCAGTACCGATCCCAGGGGAACACTACTCGTCACTGGTTTGACATCGAGCCATTGACTGCAACTCTCTGAGTGTGACCATCCAGTCAATTCCTTATCCAGCGAGTGGTCCATCCATCAAATCCACATTTTTCCAGTTTCATGACCAGTATGTCATGTGGGACAGTGTCAAATGCTTTGCACAAGTCCAGGTAGATGACATCAGTTGCTCTTCCCTTATCCAGCAAAGCTGTAACTCCATTACAAAAGGTCGCCAAATTAGTGAGGCATGATTTGCCCTTGGTGAAGCTGTGTTGGTTACTACCAATCACTGCATCCTTATTCCCCCTGTGCCTCAGGAGAGCCATCAGGAGGATCTGCTCCATGATCTTGCCAGGCACAGAGGTGAGACTGACTGGTTGATAGTTTCCTGGGTCTTCCTTTTTTGACTCCCCCAACTAACTAACCTGTGTAATCCAAAACTTCCTTTAACCTTAGTGACTTGCAATACTGTTTTCTGACAAATTTGGTAAGTACTATTGTTTTACAGTTGCTCTTGCCTCCTCATCAGAAAGATGAAGGCCAACCTGGCAGTGAAAGCAGTGATAATAATCTGCTGCTGGCATGCTAAGAAGGTTCTTAATACTGGTCAGAAGGGAAGCACAAACAGATTCACCTGGTGACAAGAAGACAGCAACTAAGTTATTGGATGGTGTGCTAAAATTTATTTTCAACTGATCATTGCTGTGTATAAGCAGGTAACTTGCACATAACAATGGCAGTGGATGGCTGGTTAAGGGATCAGGAGCACAAGTAGTGTTCTCCTCTATCTCACGAGTTGCAGGGACTTCTGAGGTGATAAACAGAAAGAGCCAGCAGATCAACGCCTGGCTCTGAGACTGCTGCCACAGGCAGGACTTCAGACTTTTCAATTTATGCTTCATCAGCTTTTTTTTGGCAACGGATGGGGTACATCTATCTCAATAGGGGAAAAGGATCCTGGGGCAAGTGCTAGCAGGGCTCACAGAAAGAGCTTTAAACTAGATTTGAAGGGGGAAGGGGATGTAACATGACTCACTAAAGATGAGCCTGTGGGTGAAACGCTGACATTTGTGGGATGGTGCACTAGGGAGACTCTTTGGACTACTGTCCTGGTGGAGATAGGGAATAGAGATCCATACAGCAACAAAGGAACAAGGGATACTGATGGGTTAGTAAACATGAAAGCTCCTGAGAATGGCCTTGGTAGAAATTAGGACTTCTCCCTGTGAAAAGGTGGCAGGCCCTTTAGCCTTACTGAAGTGAGTCTACACCAATGCACGCAGCATGGGCAATAAGCAGGAGGAACTGGAAGCTATTGTGCATCGAGGTAACTACAATATAGTAGCTATCACAGAAACATGGTGGAATGCGTCACACAACTGGAGTGCTGCCATAGGTCGGTATAATCTCTTCGAAAAACAAGGAAGGAAAGGTGGTGGGGTGGCCATGTATGTTAGGGAATGCTATGACTGCCTAGAGATTAGCGATAGTGACAGCAGGGTTGAGTGCCTATGGATGAGAATCAAGGGGAAGGCCAATAAGTCAGATATCATGGTGGGAGTTTGTTATAGATCACCCAACCAGGATGAAGAGATAGATAAAATATTCCATAGGCAGCTAGGAGAAGCCTCGCGTTCACTTCCCCTTGTGCTCACAGGGGACTTCAACTTCCCTGATACCTGCTGGAAATATAACACAGAGGAAAAAAGGGAACAGTCCCAGAGGTTCCTGGAGTGCATGTAAGATAACTTCCTGACACAGCTGGTGAAGGAATCAACAAGGGAAGGTGCCCTGCTGGACCTGCTGTTTGTGAACAGAGAAGATCTTGTGGGGGATGTGACGGTTGGAGGCTGTCTTGGGCAAAGTGATCATGAAATCACAGAGTTTTCAATTCTTGAAGCAGTAAGAAGTGGGGCTAGCAAAACTGCCACTTTGGACTTCTGGCCAGCAGACTTTGGCCTGTTTAGGGACTTGGTTGACAGAATCCCTTGGAAGGCAGTTCTGAAGGGCAAAGGAGTCCAGGAAGCCTGGACAGTCTTCAAGAAGGAACTCTTAAAGGCACAGGAACAGGCCATCCCCGTGTGTAAGAAACGCGAGCCAGCAGGGAAGAAGACCAGCCTGGCTGAACAGAGAGCTCTGGCTGGAGCTCACGAAAAAGAAGAGAGTATATGGTCTTTGGAAGAAGGGGCAGGCAACTCAGAAGGACTACACGGTACAGCTTGAATTTAATCTAGCTACTGCTGTTAAAGGCAACAAAAATGTTTCTATATATACATTAGTACTGAAAGGAGAACTAAGGAGAGTCTCCATCCTTTAGCACATGTGGGGGGAAACATAGTGACCAAGGATGAGGAAAAGGCTGAAGTACTTAATGCCGCCTTTGCCTCAGTCTTTAGTAGGAAAACCAGCAGTACTCTGGGTACCCAGCCCCCTGAGCGGGAAGACAGGGATGGGAAGCACAGTGAAGCCCCTATAATGCATGAGATGGTTACCAACCTGCTACACCAGTTAGATATACACAAGTCTATGGGCTCAGATGGGATCCACCCAAGGCTCCTGAAAGAGCTGGCAGGAGTGCTCACCAAGCCACTTTCCGCCATTTATCAGCAGTCCTGGCTAACTGGGAAGGTCTCAGTTGACCGGAGGCTTGCAAATGTGATCCCTTCCTGGAAGGAGGACCTGGTGAACTATGCCAAGGAAGGTGATGGAACAAATCATCCTGAGTGCCAGGATGGCAAACAAACAAATGACAAACATGTCGTCACATGCAGGACAACCAAGTGATCAGGTCCAGTCAGCATGGGTTCAGAAAGGGCAGGTCCTGTTTGACCAATCTTATTTCTTTTTACGATGAGGTGACCTGCTTGGTGGATGAGGGGAAGGCTGTAGACGTTGTCTACCAGGACTTTAGTAAGGCCTTTGACACCGTCTCCCACAGCACCCTCCTGGAGAAGCTGGCTGGGCATGGCTTGGATGGGCATATGCTTTGCTGGGTTAAAAGCTGGCTGGATGGTCAAGCACAGAGAGTTGTGGAGAATTGAACTCATTCCAGTTGGTGACCAGTCACAAGCGGTGTTCCCCAGGGCTCAGTTTTGGGGCCAGTCCTGTTTAACAACTTTATCAATGATCTGGATAAGGGGATTGAGTGCTCCCTCAGCAAGTTTGCAGACGACATTAAGTTGGGAGGGAGTGTGGATCTGCCTGAGGGTAGGAAGGCTCTGCAGAGGGACCTGGACAGGCTGAATCAATGGGCTAAGGCCAATTGTATGAGCTTCAACAAGGCCAAGTGCTGGGTTCTGCACTTCAGTCAGGCTTGGGTATGAGTGGCTGGAAAGCTGTCAGGCAGAAAA
>NW_010180579.1:29439-39986 GCF_000695765.1 Mesitornis unicolor | reverse complement strand
GGGGGGCGGCGGGGAGAGGCCAGAGGTCGTGTGTTATCAGTAGGGGTCGAAGTGCAGCCGAGCAGCCCGGGGACGCTGCCCTCAGGGACGGGGCGCGATGCCACTCCCCGGTGCCCAGAAATCGCGACTCGACCGAGCCGTGTCCCCGCAGCCTGCCCGACCTGTGGGTGAGGTGGACTCGCTTGGGTTCAAACTACAGCTCCAGGGATGAGGTTTGATGCTTTTTTTCACGGTATTTTGTAGGTGGTGAGGAAATTTCTCAGGTAGGAGCAGGGTTGCAGTCTTGATGCAGATACTGCATTTGGCCACCATATGGCAGATATTTTGAGGATGGGTTACAGTGAGCACCAAGAGGAGAGGAGGAGCCCACCAGCTGAGGTAGAGGTGTGTGTCATTGCCTGTTCAACCTTTCTTGTAGCATCCTTCCGTCAGAGTGGCCTCCATCCTCTCTCTGCCTTTGCCGGAACTCTCCAGGAAACTGCGGGATGGATCCCTCTCTCCAGAGCACGTCTTCTATGCCTATGTGGGCAAGGTGAGGAGCAAGGGCAGTGGGGCAGTGTCTCCCCTGCGGTGGGGCTGGCTCTCTTGAGAGAAGCCCAGCACAAGGTTCAAATGCTGGTTTAAACCTGGTTTAAATGCTGCTGAGCTGTCACCACTCCTTGGTTAGTGCTGGGCCCTGCCATGCATTTCTGTGAGCAAAGGGAGGGCTTTGTCACTGGCTGCCATGGCTTTTGGCTTTGTTTGGAACAAAGAAGAGCCTGTACCTTCCTAGGGGAGCTTAAACCTTCCCAGAGCCAGGTTTATCTATAAAGTTGTGGACTGCTGCTGTTGTCTTCCCTCCATCTCCGAATGGAGGCTGGTAAACCTCAAAGACTCGGTGTCCACTTTCTATATCTAATTTTGCCATAATGCTCTAATTGCCTCCTGGGATCCCGCTTTGGGGTTATCATTTTATGCCACCCCAGAAGCTCAATCAAGAGAATAGGCCTTGGTATTCTGCTGGGCCATCAGCTGGTGCTATGGTCCTCCTGTGTCCAGACACGATTTTGGAGTTTGGCATAAAAACGTCTTGGAAAGGAACAGAAAGGGCTACCCTAATACTGACTGCCCAGATGGGAAGGTGGAAAATGGGGAATAGGCAGGTGTCCTTTACAAAACAGAAAGAAGGCTGCTGTGGAGCACTGCGAGCTGTGTCTCACCTGTGGGCTTTGCCTGCTTTCCCCAAGGCCCTCCAACTCGCCATAGAAACCAACTGCATCACAGAGTATCTGGAGGAAAGCGAGACCCAGATGCGAAAAATGAAGCTGACGGAGAAGCCAGGTTTGCTCTATGGAGTGCCAGTCAGCATCAAAGACTCCATCGACTGCCAGGTACCACCACGTATATCCCGAGATCCCTGGAGTTTGAAGTTTGGTGTTGGGGGGGTGGTTTGACCTCTGAGAATCTGGCTGGACTTTGTCATAGCTGATGTGGGATGGCCTGCCCTGGCAGGTGATGGGGCTTGCTGTCTATCTCCCTTAGGAGCCAACAGAGAGCTGGTCAGATTTACTACCAATGCGCTACACAACATGTGTGTGATGGATGGGTTGTTGGAGGTGCATGCATGTGCTTATATATATAGATTAAAATATAGGGGCAGGGGCAATTGCAGTCCTCCATTTGGAAGCATTGTTCTGTCTTCCTAGGGCCATGATTCCACATTGGGCTTTATAAAAAACCTCAATAAACCTGCAGCAGAGGACAGCGTGGTGGTGCAGGTGCTCAGGAGACAAGGGGCAATTCCATTTGTCAAAACCAACATTCCCCAGTCCCTCATCAGGTAGGTGGGCACTCCCTTCTCTCTCTCATCTCAACTGGGGGCTTCTATCAAGTCTAATTATCGTTTCCCACTTCTTTTTAAATAACAACACCTGCACCCTGTCTTTAAGTTTGACTTTTAAAAGTGAACACATTTATGCTCAGGATGAAAATTAATTCTAGTTCCAAATTTAATAAAGAAACAAAAGAGGAGAAGAGGAAAGAAATCACTGCCCTTCTTTCCTGTGCTGGGTGCTTTAAAGTAACTTTTTTTTTTTCCCCTGGGACAACCATACAAAGGCTGGTGGTCTTCATGGGAGCTTTAGGAAGCTCCCTCAGACCAAGCGATGTCAATGCAACAACTAGTGAATTACCTATTTACCTTCTGAAGGTCTTTTTGTAGTGATTGGAGTCCACACCAGCAGATTCCTACATTCCTCTCGTCTGCAATCTCTCTCTCTTTAGCTATGACTGCAAGAACTTACTCTTTGGTCAGACGTTCAACCCTCTGCTCTACACCAGAAGCCCTGGAGGCTCCTCTGGTGGAGAAGGGGCACTTGTTGGAGGAGGTGGGTCCATCTTGGGATTTGGGACAGATGTAGGAGGAAGCCTGCGTTTCCCTGCTGCCTTCTGTGGGATCTGTGCACTCAAACCCACCGGGAACAGACTCAGGTACTGCGAGAAATGCAGTGATGTCTCTGGGTGAGGCCCCCCCTACCAATCACTGCTGCTGTGGGCAAGGGGGAACCTGGGAGGAACTGGGAAGGGCTCATTTCTCCTTCTTGCCTGGGCATTTTCTGGGGCCTGTATGGAGGGAAGCATTGGTTCCCCTAGAATGGAGACAGAGAAACCTCCCCATCTGCACTCTAATGGGGTGCTTGTTCCTGACTGACGTTAAATCATTCTGGCCTAAGCCGGGTCTCTCTCGGACTTCCTCTCGACCCTTCCTTCTGCCAAGCTCTGCATTTGCAAAGAGAGGGCAGGGTTTTCATCACCACTTGCTACTGCTTGAAGCCTTTCTCTTCTGTGAATACTGCTCAGCTGCTGTATTTTGTCTGTCTCTTCGCAGTAAAAGAGGAATCATGGCTGGTGTCCTTGGGCAGAAGGCAGGTAGGAATTGATGGTTGTCCCCTAAGGGAGGGCAATAGGACAGGGGTGAGAAGGACCCTCAGCTGGTTATGTAGGACCTTCTCCAAAACGTGCAGAGAGAGAACCACTCTCACACCACGACTGAACTGGAAATATGCATATGAGCCAGGAGGAGCACTTTGTGTAACCTCAGTTTACCCTGTAACCCCCAGGCTGCTGCAATGCCTGCCACTGCTTCATGGGAGGTGGCATTAGCAGTCAGAGGGAAGGTCTTGTGTTGTCTTTGTGTCATGGTCAACAAAGCTTTTTGTTTAATTTTATAAATCATGAAATTGAGACATCAGGGCACATATTGATGTCTGGGTCCATAACCGTGGGCCTGTTGGTGGAAAGGCACCTGTAGGCATCACCAGCCCAGTTCTCAAAGATGAACTGTTGCCAACACCAGACTAACTCCAAACAATGTCAAGGGGTCCAGCTTTTGCAAGACGTGCCCTTGAAGGACCCCCAGTCATGAATGCTCTCTTCTGGTCTCTTCCAGTTGTCGCAGCAGTAGGGCCAATGGCAAAAGATGTGGAGAGCCTGGCACTGGGCATGCGGGCGCTGCTGTGTGAGGACATGTTCAACCTGGACAGCACGGTGCCCCCCCTTCCCTTCAATGAAGAGGTAAAGGACCTCAAAGGGGGCAAGGGTCTCTGAGAAAAGCTGCCATCACTCAGGTTGGAAATGCCAGCAGCTCATGGGAGCCCTCCAGGACCTGTACCAACCTGTCATGCGCTGTGGGTGGGCACGTGGGTGACAGACTTGCCCTGCAGCGTGGGGATGTTGTTGGCTCCTGATGCCTCTGATGCCCTTCCAGTTGGCGCTCTCCTTTGCTCTGCAGGTGTACTCCAGCACGCAGCCCCTCCGCATAGGCTACTATGAAACAGATTTCTTCACCATGCCAAGCCCCACCATGAGGCGTGCTGTTCGGGAGACGAAGCAGCTGCTGGAGGATGCTGGCCACACGGTAGGATGTTGCATGAACCCAGCCACCGTGCTGCATCAATTCTTCCTTCCTACCATGTCTTTGGGAGCCATGTTTGGACATCAAGCAAATTTGGCAAGGAAAAGAGGGCCTGGAATCCACTGAGCTTCCCACAGCTTTGGTGAAAGCAGACAGCTGCTTCTGGAGAAGAGAAATTCTTTATATTGCAACTTGTTTTTCCCTGTCAGCAGGATGTCAGCACTCTTTAGGTGCTGGTGAACACAAAAGGGAGTCCATCCCAATCCGTAACTCATGCTGGGGAGTAGACACGCTGCTGCATGACTTGTCTGTAGTGTGGGTGCATTTCCTCACATCCTGGCTGAGATCTACATTGTGCTCAGTGCTGTATGACATGGGTGCTGAGGCAGTGTCCCCAGGGAGCTTGCAGTCCTGGTGGTGTATGATTAATGTCGGCTCAGCACGTTTCCTGGCCCTGGTGAACCATCTCTATCCTTGTTTAGTCTGTTTTCCAGTCAGTCTCGCCTCTTCTGCGTCATATCCTTTGGGCAGCAGTTTCACAGATCTACCTCATGTTGCATGGAAAGCCATCTCCTGGTTTTGTATCTGGAAATGAGGACCTAAGGAGAAAATAAAAGGGCAGTTGCAGATGGCAGATATTTTATAGCCAAGCAGTCCCATATTGACCTAGACCCATTTCTAGGGTCTCGGATTTCTAAGCAGAGGTGGTCTCCTTCCTACCAACTGCTGTTTCAGCAAGTCATGTCCTGTGTGTGAGACATGGTTGTGGCTGCACAGCTCCCCCTTACCCTTGCACAGGGATCAGAAAGGAAGTGGGAAGCACAGACCCATGCCCCTTGTCACCCACTGCTAGTTTTGGAGGGACCTTTTGACTCATCAGTTATTGCTCAAAGGGAAAACAGCTTTTTCAGGGAAGGATGGGTGGGATGGGGAGGACCTTGTGGCCTCGGATGCTAGAGGCTTTCCTGAGGACTGTGCAGGAAAACCTCAGCACAGCTTGGCCCATCATGAGCCCTCAATGGCTTCTCCCACACAGGTTGCTTGTGCCTGTGCCACTGACTCCTCTTCCCTTGCCCTTCCAGCTGGTGCCCTTTGAACTTATGAATGTGGACTACGCAATCTTTAACTTCTGCGTCCGGGGATTGTTCACAGATGGGGGCGCCTCCTTTGTCAAGAAATTGTAAGCATAACCTGGAACGGTTTGGTGTGATCGGTGTCTTTCTATGAACATCCTCCCTAGGATCTTGCTAGCATTCAGAGACAGGTAGCAGATCTACTGGGTGTAGATAGTGGCTGATATGTACTGGGATTTACTGGGGACTTTACCATCAAGCAATGCAGCTGAGCCTTGGGTCTCTTTGAGATTGTTACCAGCCTTGAGGGATGAAAGGAAACCAGGTGTTGATATCCTGTAAATACTGTGAGAATTGGAGGAGCCCAGAGGAATGGAGCAAACGTTTTTTGTCGTTTAGTTCTGCTGTTCAGAAGGGTTGGCCTTGTGGAAGCTGATGTGCTGTGATTGCTTCCTAATGCTGCTTAGCTAAACCCCCTTTTCTCTTTCAGCAAAGGGGAGCTGGAGAAAAGCAGCATGGGCCTGTTCTTCTGGTTGGCAAAGTCACCAAACTGGCTGAAAATTTTCCTCTCCTGGATTGCCAAACCCTTCGTAAGGTCTATTTCTTTCTAGCATAAACATTAAGCAATGGACGGTGAATAACTTGTCTCGCACTGCAGTAAGGCTTCATCACAGAGAAGTCTCTAAGTGTTGCTCCCTGTATATGCTCAGACACATCTCCAAACGAGCGATACTGTTTCTGTTCCTGCTCTCCCCACATTAAAGAAAATCCATGAGTCCTGTCTGAGCATTGAGTCAACAGCTTGTGTTTGTGATGGAGCTGTCTCAGAGGACAGGGCTGGGATTAATTATTTTATTTTTAAATTTTTTTTTCTTTTCTCCCTCTCAGGTGCCTCGATTTTCGGCTATCATAAGAAGTATGAGAGCAAAGTGAGTAAATCTGAGCCAAAGCAAATGCATGAATATTTGGGTTTCTCCTTTGGAGAGCAGCAATGTTTGCTATATTAGCGATACTGCCCCAGCTGCGTGCATCTGAGAATACGAGCCAGAAAACACAAAGGTGGGAGCAAACTGAGAGCAGTTTATGTCAACACCACAACCCTGCAGGGTTTGGCGAACTGTGCTAGCACTGAGGATGGGAGAGAGGACAGGAGCTCACAGCCTTTTGTGTAGGAACTGGATGAAGCTGGTGGGAATGAAATACAGTATCAGCATCAGCACTGGTTAATGCATCCATCATGCCATGAGGTAGGGACCCCATAAGACAGAAGGAAGGTAAATGCACAGGGAAGGAGGCTTCCTCTTCCTTGCTGCGATGTCAGTGTTGGGCAGTTAGTAGTGAGAAAGGACTGAAATCCCGTAGCAGAGAGGGGCTTTGCCAAAATCCTCTATTCCCCTGGCTGCAGCTGCAGGAGCAGAGCTAACCTGTGCCCGTCTGCTTTTTGATGCTCTTCTCTGCCCCTAAAGCTGCTCTCTGCAGCACCTTTTGATGCCTTTCATTAGCTTTGTTTCCTTTTTCAGCACAGTGGATGAAGTCTGGAGTCTGCATAATGAAATTGAGGTAAGGTACTGTAATTTGGGGCTAGATATTTTTTGTTTTATTTCTCTTTGGGAAAAGGAAGATTCAGTACCCATCAAGGTTAGGAGATGATCAAGTCACTGGTGATGGGAGGGAAGAACATAGATCACTCCTCAACATACCTCACTTGGATATGCAAGGTCTCAGCACATTTAAAGATTAGGATGATGCATAGATATGTTCATTGTCCTGAATTAGACTTGAACTTTTCACTCCTGCACTTGTAAATGCAGGCCATCAGCTGCAGCAGGCTTGCCTTCATTTCTGTTGTGGGTTCCTGAAGACCCATGCCTGTGTCCCAGTTGCCATGTGCCCCCACTCTCACTATTTCCCTACCTACAGTTTTAGTGGGAGGGAGGTGCTTTGTACACTGGGAGGGCTGTTGGCCAAGCAGCTGGATCGTAGCAGGACCAGGCCTGATGTGGCCTGATGGCTGCTCCTGGGGAACGGCCAAGAGCCGGCTGAGCGCTGAGGAGAGCCTCAGCCAGCAGCCGTGGGACAGTGCCATCCCACTGACCACCGGTGCGTTTCCTCCTCAGGATTTTTGCCACCAGTTCATCGCCCAGTGGAAAAAGCTGAATCTGGACGTCATGCTGTGTCCCATGCTGGGCCCAGCTCTCGGCATCGGCTACCCTGGGAAGCTCTCAGGTAGGACTGCCAACGGGGGACCTCTGCCTCCAGCGTGTCCGTGCTGCAGCACTCCACCAGCACCAACGGGAAGCTTCCTCCCCTCCACCTCCTCTTCTCCTCACATCCCCAAGGCACTGGCCAGTGATGGGAATAGCTCAGCTCTTGGGGCAGCTGCACCCCAGCCGATAGGGTACACCCAGGACAACGCCCCCAGTGCATGTGTGAGCCAAGGGGCAGATTTCCATCCCACAGCCCTCGAATTCCCGGTGCAAATGCCCCATTAGCTGGATGCTCACGTATACGGAGGGAGGCGAAGGCTTTCCCTGATGCGGGTTGGTGCTGCAAGCTCCATCTGTCCCCCAGTGGCAGTCAGCTACACCATGCTCTACAATGCCTTGGACTTCCCCGTTGGCGTGGTCCCCGTCACACTGGTGACAGACGAGGATGAAGAGGAGCTGAAGGGTTACCAGGGGTACTTTCGGGACTGGTGGGACCGGACACTGGCAAAGGTGAGTGGCACCAGGTTACCCAGGGGAGTAAGCATCCCCATCTCTTCCCCTGGTCATCCCCCTGCCCTGCCTCCCTCTGTTTGTGCCTCAGGCTTTTCGTGGCAGCGCGGGGATGCCCGTGGCCGTACAGTGCGTGGCCTTGCCGTGGCAGGAGGAGCTGTGCCTCCGGTTCATGAAGGAGGTGGAGACCCTCGTCCTGGAGAAAAACAGGCTGGACTGAATCCCACACACCGGCCCAGAGCAGGATCCCAGCTAATGTCAGCACAGGTCATCCCTTGGTCTGATTTGCCCCCAGGACTCGTGTTCTCTGTGAGGATGCGGTGGTGTCTGCTGGCTCTGGGGCACAAGAGGAGAGCAAAACAAGCTCTGCGGTGGTGGGACACTTCCAATCACTGTCCTAATACAATATTTTTTGTTATTGGAAAGTCTCTTATTTCAGGTCTGTGGTTGGGGGGTGTGGTTTGGGGCTGCTCTCAACACCCCCAGGGAAGTGCATGATCTTTCTCCTACAAGTGTGGAAACAGGCACAGGGACTGGTTTTGTCTGAGATGTTCAGACTTCTTCTTGGAGCGCTGTAGGAAAAGGGATTTTCCCCTCTGTTCTCAGCTCCCTGAGGACAAAATCTGGTGTTTTCCCTGCTGCAGCCCAGCAATCTGAGGTCAAATCCAAACCTGCCTGCAGGCTCCGGCAAGCGGAGAGGGAGCTGGGCCGCTTCCCACGGCACAGGGCTGCTGCCACCCTGCATGCCAGGAGGGGAAACCTGGGGTGATCCTTAACACCCTTCTCCTTCAGGCGTCTCCCGCTTTCCCCAGAGCAGAGGTATGAAGTGCTTCAGCTCACGGTATCGCATGCATAGAGCAGTGTGCCAGGGTGGGATGGACAGACGGACAGCCTGCCCCACACACCCTCTCCTCCCGTTTGGTGGAGGGGACCACGCCACGTTTTTGGTTGGGGGTTTCCAGCTGCTGGCAGCCACTGACTCGAGGATTGGCAGCGCTGGCTGCTCCCGGCAGGTTTCCAAGGGTGCTGTGGGAAGGGATACCACAATGCAAAAGCGTTTTCAAAATGCATCAATGTCGCAAATGGGTTGTAACAGAGCTCTGGCAGGATTTATGCTTGTTCTTTTAAAATGTGTTATTGTTTAAACTAGAGTCATGCAAAAGCTGTGGGGTCTTTTCAAGGGCTGGGCAGAGAGGTTTACCCCAGCCTAGGAGAAAGCAGCCCCCAGGACCCTGGTTCTTTCTCAGCAGGCTTTGAAAAAAGGAGGGAGGGAGCTCCAGACATCCAAGGACTGAATGCTATGTAAATCCAAGCCCCAGAATAGCTTGGGTGGGGTTTTTCACCAGTTGCATGTGCTCTCTGCCCACACAAAGTGCTGGATGAGGTTTATCTGTTTGCATTTTAAAACTTGAGCCCGGAGGAGCTTGTTCCAGGAGAGGCAATGCCACCTTGTCCCCATGCTTCTCGAGAGCTGGGCGCTGTGTGGCTCTGTTGGTTTAAACACACTTTCCCTGGCACAGGGGTGGGCAGGGTGCAGGAGTTCAAACAACGGAGATGCAGTGGACCTGAATGATCAAATATTCCTCACTGGAAGCCCTGAGAGAAGACCTCCAGTGAGCCATGCCCACTGCCACGGGACAGCGCCCTGGGCAGGGTCAGGGCTGCTGTGTGGCTTTGGGGACTTGAGGTCGCCAAAACGGGCCAGGGTGCTCCCAGCCTGGACAGAGGGAGGTGGGTGTGAAGGGCAGCTTAAGGCTGGGATGGGGCGATGAAGACCACATCTCCACAGTCAGTAGGGAGAGGTTGGTGACATCCACATTGAGCTGTTTCACTCTTTTTGCTTGCCGTCCTGGCCAAGCAGGGAGGATCCTTCTCACCTTTCCACTCAACAACCAATTTCTCTATAACGTCTTGCTTCTTCCCTGAGCTCCCTCCCTGCTGCCACAGGAATAATTCCTCTGGACATGTCTATAACAAGCAAGGTAACACGATAGCAGCACTATCACTGGCTTTCAGTCCCATCAAGACAAGGCGTCTCCATCAGAGAGCAATGATTACCCTGAATGGACCCTCCTTACAAGCTGTGCTATCCCACTTGTTGGAGCAGAACCAGCATCTCTCTAGATATGGCAATGCCACCTTGCATCTTGGCAATTAATTTTCAGAAATATTTCCTGTTCCTTTCCTGTAAGCTTGCAGACCTTGAGGTTTGAGAGAAGTTTGATTTTCAAATCTGTCTCTGTGTCCTGGATCACCTTCCCACTCATGGTTCTCCTGAGCTCCCTCCTCTCCAATGGGTACCATTTCACACCCAGGACAAGCAGAGCGGTGTTGTCTGAGGCTCAGAGGGCTGCACATGCTGCTGTGTGGGGGACAGAGATGACGGCTGGGCATCTGTAGTTAATGGGCTTAACTGCTAATTAATTATTATACACGGGTATAGTAACAATGGCCCAAACCTGGGTTTTGCAGACGTTCAGCTCTGTTTCTCAGCTCTGTCCTCTCTGCGTACCCAGGTAGCTCAGCAGCCCGTGGCTTGGGGAAGCCCCCCCCACCAAACCTAGGGTGAGCTGAGCGCACTGCTTGCAGCCCAACCCACAGTGCTCCTCCAGCAGGCAGACTCTTTCAAAGTCCATGGTCTAAAAAGTCCATTCCCAGACTTTGTTAACGCAACGCGGCTTCAGAGCTGATCTTGCACAGCAGGCAATTGCATAGTCTGCATTCATCAGCCCTCCTTAGGAGAAGGTGGGAGACCCAGGTGTCCATAGCTGGGCCAGAACGGGAAGGACTGGGAGAGAAATCATGACCGAAGAGCGGCTGTGGCAGGTCCTAGATCCCCTGTGGACAGACCCTCGCACCCTCTCG